>NC_056524.1:88559052-88650358 GCF_019175285.1 Sceloporus undulatus | reverse complement strand
GGTTTGTGTGTGTTTCCATGTTTCTAAGGCATAAGATTTAGGAAAAAACTGGAAGCTCCTAATAGCCTCTCCTTCCCAAAAGATTTTTAACTTAGTGTTACCATATTTCATGGTGGCAGCTTACCAGCACACACTACTATTTCTTCAACTTGGGTATGTTAAACATGGGTCCAAGCACACATCTAGAAACATGCCCCGACATCGTGACAAAGAGGGATTTTCCTTGAATTTTTGTTTGAAAAATAATATAGACATAACAGCAAACATAAACTTTGCTGTTTATGTTTGTATTTATATACAACTCTCTCAGAGGTCCAAAGCCCAGCTTCTCTGAAATTAATTATCACCAAACCCCAACAGTTGAGTTGAATGCTTCCATTCAGCAATACTCCTTTACAAATGGGACTTGCAACAAAAGGATGCAAAGAAGACTGTTCCCCATTGGTGTTCTTGTCAGCCACCTGTGTCTTCTTTCCAGATACTCTGTTCAATTTATCCTGTCTTGTAGTTTTTCATTTAGAACAGGGGTAGGCAACCTTTTTGAGCCGGGGGCCAGGTTGCTGTCCCTCAGACAACTGGGGGGCCGAAGCCAAAAAATAAATAATTAAATAATTTAAAAAAATTAAATATATAAATAAACCAGGACAAATGTAGGACAAAATTTTCAAATGGAAGACACTTTTTTAAAAAAAATATGGAGGACACGTGAAAAAATTTGCTGGTTTTTTAAAAATGTTAATATAAATGCATGTTTCTGAGGCTTCTATAGACAATTGCCCCCCAAAGGCCCCAGCGGCAATCGGAGGCAGGACCAGGCTGGGGCCGGTCCCAAGGCCTTGCCGGGCCGCATCTGGCCCGCGGGCCCCAGGTTGCCTACCCCTGATTTAGAACATAAGGATAGGCATTCAGAGACTGAGGGCCTTTATAGACCAACCTGAAAGGCTGGCCTGGGGGCAGAGTCAGCATGCAGCGTCCTGACAGCGCATGCCCACCTCTGCCCCCCAGGGCACCCTGATGTCACGTGCCACTCCAGACAGTGTGCACCATATAGCTGCACTGCGGCGACTATGGCACCCTTTCTAGGGTCCTTTTTGCACCCCCGAAAGGCAGGATCAGGGCCGCAGCGTGAGGTTGCCACAACCCCAATCCACCGCAAAAAGGGGTGGTCTGTAGAGCCCCTGAGTCTACTAACAGTATGTTGTAGAGTAGGCATCTTGTGGCCCTCCAAGTGTTTTTGGACTGCAGCTCTCATCAGCCATCACCACTAACTGTGTTGGCTCAGGCTGCTGGGAGTTGCAGCCCAAGAACATCTGGAGAGATTCAAATTCCACACTTTAGTATATAAGATATATGACATGAACATGAACATGAACATCCACAATTGTTCCTGCTGTACATAGAAGGAAAAAATATTGTAGAAACTGAATCACCATGAACATTAACTGGCACTCTTGAATAAATGGGGAAATCAGTATAATCCAGGAAGAAACTCTATTTGTCTTAATTTCCACATGGATTTATCTCTGGATCCAATCCAATCTAATATTAACTGAGAGGAAGAAGTTCTTGAAAACGCATTCCTGCTGGAGAGAAAACACATGATGTATCCCCCCTCCCCCAATTCTTCTCAAACAATACATTAATTTGGGAGTTGACTACACTGACCTTGTATTTCACACAAACTGTATAAGATAGTATGATTGTTTTGCTGTCTTAGTATAAAGTGAGACTTATTGGTGAACTATTTGTGTCTCTGCATGTGGACAAAATGTACCATCTCGGAAATGTTGCCCATTCATTCTGGAAAGATGCCATAAAATGCAGATGTGCATTGTGGTTAAACATGGATGCAATGGCTTCTTGAGAATAAAAGCCTGTATTTTTATTTATTTTTATCATAAGCTTAACAGTGGGATGTAATTCAATCATATTTAAACAAGTGTTCTAAAGCAAGGATGGAGGAATCTTCACTTACACTTCCAAAATATCAATGAACTACTACTCCTATCATACATCACCATTGGCCAAGAGTTGATGGAACTGGGTAACAAGGGGAAAAAATCAACATCTGAAGGGACACAGTTCCCTCATCTCTGCCCTAATGGTGTGGATACCCAGTAATATTGAACTTTTATTTGAAAATTAACTTGCATTATCTAAATAGATTGGTGATAGCTAGCATTCTATTCTGGTGACTTGAAAGCTATAGCTTTGCAATGATCAGTGGCTCCCAGATACCCTGACATCTTCTTCCATGTGGCCTTATCATTTACTGCTGATCACTTATTCTGGTTTTATTTCAGCACAGGGTTCCTATTCATATAGGTTAGCTCAGAAAGGTATTTTGCTTAGCAACTGGCTCCACCAGCACCTCCCAAGTCCAATTATTTCCAGTGTCTTCACTAACTAATACTAATTATTCCTTGTGTCTTCTTCCTTGTTTTTCCAAAAGAAAATATTAATAACCATCCTTCTCCAACCTGATGTATTTCATAGGTTTTGAAGTACAAACTATCTCAATCTATGTCAGTCTGGTTTTAGGCCTGACTATGGGACAGAAACAGCTTTGGTCACCTTGGTGGATGACCTATATAGAGAACTAGACAAGGTGTTTGTGTGTCCCTGTTGATTTTGCTGGACCTCTCAGTGGCAACTATGGTAGCCTTCTGAGTCATCTCTCTAGGATGGGGCTTGTTCTACAGTAGCTCAATTCTTCCGGGGGGGGGGGGGGGCATTCTCAGAAGATGGTGATGGGAGATTCCTGTTCAGCTCCTTGGCCATTGACCTGTGGGGTCACTCAGGGCTCAGTGTTGTCTCCTGTGCTATTTAACATCTACACGAAACCACTGAGAGAGTTTGTCTGGATTTTTGGAGTGAGGTGTCACCAGTATGCTGATGATACCCAGCTCTATCACTCCTTTCCACCTAATTCCAAGGAAGCTGTTCCTATCCTAAACTGGTGTCTGGCAGCTGCAATAGACTGGACGAGGGCAAACAAATTGAAACCTAATCCAGACAAAACAGAGGTGCTCATGGTCTGTCAAAAGACAGTTTTGGGAATAAGGATTCAACCTTATTAGATGGGGTTACAATACCCCTGAAAACACAGCACTGAGCCTGGATGCCCAGGTATCAGTGGTGACCAGGAGTACTTTTGCACAGTTAAAACTAGTGTACCAACTGTGCCCATTCCTAGAGAAGTCAGATCTAGTCATGGTGGTACATGTCTTGGCTACATCCTGTTTGGATTACTGTAATTCACTTTAGGTAGAGCTGCCTTTGAAAAGTGCTCAGAAACTTCAGTTGGTCCAAAGAGCTGCAGCCAGGTTATTAACTGGAGCTGGCTACAGGGAGTATACAACTCCCTTGTTGCAACAGCTGCATTGGCTTCCAGTCTGTATCTGGGCACAATTTAAAGTACAGCCCGCCCCTTATGTGGGGGGTCAATTCCAACCCCCCCCCCACAAAAAGGGAATTGAGCATATGTTCAAGTATAATAGTGTGCACTCACATGGTGCTCCATGGTGTTTCTATTGGGGCTTGTCTTCTGTGTGAGCTCAAGTCCATGGAAAGCAAGTCCACAAAAAGGACGGGCCAACTTTATATGGCTTGGGTCTATGCTATTTGAAGGACCATATCTCCCTTTACAAGCCCACTAGAACACTGAGATTGTCCGGAAAGGCCTTCCTCTCTGCCCTACCACCCTCTCGGGCACATTCGGTTGTAAGAAGAGAGAGGGCCTTCCTGGTGGCTGCTCCCAGGCTCTGGAATTCCCTCTCTAGAGAGGCCAGGCTGTTTTCATTTTGGCGGCAGATAAAAATCCTATTTATGCCACCCAATTTTCTCTCACTGACATGGGTGCTGTATAAGGTTGTATAAGAGTTTTATATGGATTTTTTAAGTTTTGAACTTTAATATGTAGTGTTTTTAACTTTTTAAAATTGTTTAATTGTTTTTTAAACTTTGCATTTTGAATGCTTTGTATTGTTTTAACTTGGACTGTTTTAAATTTTGTTAGCTGCCATGAGTCCCTATACCAGGAGGAAAGGCAGGATATAAATAAATAAAATTAACACCAACAACATCAGAGCCACTCTGGATGTGGCTAATGGGAGTTGTTGTCCAGTACATTGGGGAGCATGCCAAGTGCCTCATTATTTGGGTGTTGTTGCTCAGATACTCGAAAGTTTATGTTTTAAACTTGATTATTTATTCTCAGCCGCTTTAAATATATAGGCTTCCTTTTAGGACATGCTTGAAAAGTTGCTGAAAACTGAATTTATTACTGAGTTGACAAATCTGTTACCACACTCATATGTAAATTCCCTGTCAAAACAGGAACATGTTAGTTCTTTCATGGTGCTGACTAGATGAGAGAACTGCAAACTTCAAAATGTCACTGCAGATTAAGGACACAATTCAACAATTCCTTTATGGGTGTGTGTAAAGCCAGTGGAACTGAATGGGACTTGGGCAAAGGCAGCCAAAAAAAAAAGATATTCACAAAGGATGGTGCCCAAAGGACATGTTGCATTACATACATTTCACTTCTGGTTATTACAATATATGAAATTAAAATATTGTTTCTATTGTCATAGGAATAATGCAGCATAACAGTACAAACAGCATTTTCTCACTCTTTGTTTTTCTATCATGTGTTCAGTACAGTTGACCCTTGTTATACACTGGGGTCTGGTTCCAAGATCCCCTGTGGATAACAAAATCTGTGGATGCTCAAATCCCATTAAATATAATGACATAGGAAAATGAAGTCCCTTATAAAAAATGGAAAATCAAGGTTTGATATTTGAAATTTATACTTTTTTTGAACATTTTCAAACTGTGGATGCTTGAATCCATGTATAAAAAATCAGTGTATAAGAAGGGCCAACTGTAATTTCTTTGGAATAGTAATGTAAGCCTGCTTTGTAGGTCTGATCCCATAGCCCTTGCAGAATTAGATGTTGGGAAAGGGGATTAGATTGAATATAGGGTGCAATCAGATCTAGGTAGAAAATGGAATAAGATGTCGACAATAAGGAATTAGTTCCAGAAGGCATAAAACTAGAAAGCAAGCATTCCTCTAGAGTTTCTGACAATCCAGGCACAGAGGGCCGAGGGAATCTATTTCGAAGAAGAGTGAAGTTGGCAGGTTGGATGGCTCCTTTAAAATTTGGACTAAACCCCAGAAAGGATTCACCACCCCACTGACATAGAAGCCACCCCTGAAGGAGACGAATGCTGTGGCCTGAGCCCTATTGCTAGACCATTATCATCATTATCACAACTATCACCAACATCAGGAGGAAGAAGCAGATCTTTATTTATATCCTGTCTTCCTCCCAAAGTTTGAGACAGAAGGCAACTTACAATTTAAAGCAAGTACAATATAGCTAGAAACAGAAAGGTCAACATTAGAATAGAATTGAACTATCCACCATATCAAAACAATTTAAAATGTATACTTTTTAAAAAGGATAAAAAGCAGTTGGGAAGGGTACAATTAAAATGCACCTTCTTAAAAGACATTTCTTTTTTAAAAAAAATACAATGGGCCCTTGGTATCCACTGGGGTCGGGTTCTAGGACCTCCACTGGATATCAAAATCTGTGAATCCTCACGTCCCACTGTATACAGTGATGCAGCAAAATGGTGTCCCTTATATAAAATGGCAAAATCAAGGTGTGCTTTTTGGATATGGGGTTTTTTTAAGCCATGGATGGTTGAATCCATAGATGCAGAATCAATAGATATGGAGGATCAATTGTATGTCTAAAAGCTTGTTAACATAAAAATGACTTCACCTATTGGTGGAAGGACAGCAAAGAAAGGACACTCTAGTCTCTCTAAAAAGAAAGTTCCAGAGCCTATATCACAGCAAGGCCCTATCTCACAGCTCTATCAACTGTGCCTGTGAAGATCACGGAATGGAGAGAAAGGCCTCTGCTAAGAGTCTCAAGGGCCACCAGGCTCATATAAGGAAATATTGGCCTGATTTAGATGGGCCTTTGCAGCGCCCCCGTCACGTGCTAGGGGTTGGCCGAGGACACACTGTCCATATTGGCCTCACCCCTAGCACGTGACGGGGGTGTCAAAATGGCGGCGCCCTGTACATACAGGTGCTGCCATTTTGACGTGATCGATGCCTAGTGTCCGCACGTCCCAGTGCCTTTGTGACGCCGCAAGTGCACCATTGGCGCATTGCGGTGTCACAAAGGCACCGCAAAAAGAACCCGCTTTTTGCAGGTTCTTTTTGTTCTGCGATGGAGTCGCGCGTTTTGGCCACTGTGGCTCCCTTGCGGAGCAAACCAGGATGGCAGGAGACTGCCCTTTTTGGGTGGTCTGTATCCCGCCATAGTTTGTCAGACAGCCTGAACCTAAGGCCATATAAGGGTTTATATGTCATAATCAGCATTTTGAAATGGATTTAGAAACTAATGCAGAGATATTACTAATACTGGAAACAAGACAGAAGTTTTAAGATGAGGAAGCTTCGAGGAAATTCAGTGTCTGTGTGATTGACCAGAAAATATCCAAGAAGTATTGACATAATGAAGAGGAGAACTATGTAAGAGGAAACTACAATCATCTATTAACCAGGCCTAAGAAAGAACTTATTCTGCTATTGCTACAGAACTATCACCTAGGCCTATAGAAACTCTGTCTTCATTTCTGGTCTCATGGGAGTTGCCACTACCTTTGTTTTTCCTAAACAGCTCCCTCTGTGTATTTTTGTCTGGAGCCAGTGTGGCGTAGCGGTTTGATTGTTGGACTACAGCTCTGGAGAACAGGGTTTGATTCCCTGCTCAGCCATGAAACCTGGGTGCTCTTGGGAAAGTCACAATGCTCTCAGCCTCAGGGGAAGGCAATGGCAAATTTCCTATGAACAAATCTTGTCAAGAAAAAGTCACTATAGGTTTGTCTTAGGTTGAAAATCATAAGTTGGCAATCAGCTGCTCCTAATACTTGTCATTGCTACCTCCTGGTTCCAGAAATTTCTCTTCTAGCAAGTAAGACACCACATCCCAATATGGCCTGTCTGGAATTACCTTCATGTCTTTGAAGCACCCCCCAAAATGTTTCATACCAGGCCAGAGAAAAGCAGAACGCCACACAATACTAAACACAACTCAAAGAGCATTGTGAGTATAATACCTGGAGATAGCGAGAGAAGATCAGTATACAAGGGGACCATATGAATGGCAAAGAGGAGGCCAATTCAAGGAGGCTAGATATTCTAAAAAGTGGCTACATCCCTCAGGAAAGTAAATACAGCTAAAATCCAGAGGATGCTGAATTTTTTACTGATTGCACAGACTTGAAGTTGAAGTCAAAAATCAAAGAATTTATTTTATTTCAATTTGCTTTAGAATGATTGTTTTTACTAAGATTGAAATGGGTGAAGATTTAGTAGCTCAATGAATTCAATGGTCAATGGCTATATAGTTAATAAAATAAGTATTTCGTTAAATGTTAGTCAACCCTAGTAATAATCACAGACTACATTTCATAGCCTTACAGTCCATGGCTACATTGCAGAAATGCAGCGAAACCCTGTGAGGGAATTGAAAGATGTGAATTGGGCCCTTCTGATGCACATCAATCACTTCTAATGCACATGGTACACTCCTGATTCATACTAGTGCCCACTGCATATCAGTCACTCCATTAGTCACTCATAGTACAATTGATGCCATACATTGTAATGTAACAGCAGCCCCTGGGTTAACATAGATGTTAGAGAACGACTAAATTCAATTTTGTGCACTTGGAAGGCCACTTACATAAATTTTCCCAGTTTGGCATAGGAATAGTTGTGGGGTAGCAGTATCCACACCCATTCAATAAACCCATGCATAAATAGGGCCTATGTGTGTGTTTATGTGTGAGAGAGATTCAAATCAAGTCGATGCCTATCACCTACTAGCTTAACTGACAGCAAGGATTTTATCAGCAAAGATTATGATAGAATGTTTCAGCAATGAAAAGCAGGCACTGACTACATCCCAGAAAATAATAGGCTCTTTTAATGAAAAGAATCAGATGACGAGTCTGTTTGTGCTGTGCTTGGTTGTGCCAGAGAAATCAACAGTGGCCAGAATAAAGAAAGAACATTTGGAAAGCAAACAATGCTCAAGGGTAAAAGAAGAAAGTGTGCAAGAAAGCAAACAGACATGGGAAGCAGCATTCTCAAGGGCACTGCAGACATGTAATTATAACAATGATAGACTCAAGTGTGTTTATTTCAGCATTGTGCTTTTCCAAAATACTGTAGTTGAAATTTAGACCTACTCAAGGTCCCAGGGGCCCAATGTGTAACATCCTCCCCATTGCAAAGCATTTGTGCCACAGACTGTCAATTTGATTTTGATATTTAAAAGATAATATTGCTGTTATCTGAGCCAATGTAGTATGGGGGTTTGAGCATAGGACTAGAACCCTGGAGACCAGACCTTGATTTCCTGCTTGGCCATGGAAACCTGCTGGGTGACCTTGGGAGAGTCACACAACTGTCAGCCCCAGCAAACCTGTGATAGGTTCGCCTTAGGGTTGCCATAAGCCAGACGTGACTTGAAGGCACACAACAACAACTTTGCTCTTACTTATTATACTAAAGCATTGCTTGAAAAAAATAGATAGCTGTTAAAGATTGTGTACTGACCTATCTTGCTATTTAGTAAATTTAGGAATAGTACGAAGCTGTCTAAAATGAACTATACAACTGGTCTGTCTACCTCTGAATTATTGACATTTATTGGTTCTGCCTCTCCATGGCATCTTCTATGGTCAAAGCCCATGATCCACTGCACCAAGGTGACATCACCTTCATTCCCCAGAGTCATTTTGGTCCAATTTAGGAGAATGGGAGTTTCAGTCCAACAACATCTGGAAGACTACACATTTGCTATCAATGGCATATACTATCAGCCTACAGAGTCAATTTGTTGTACAACAGTCAGTCTTAAATCAAAATAATTTCATATGGTAGCTTTAGTTAGTTTTTAGTCTGCACTCTGGATTCAGTGACTTAGAGAAGAGAGTAAATTTAAAACATTCTCAGTTATACTATGAAAATAAACTATTTTATATTGTTTAAGTGCCAAGAAGTCAACTTCAGCATATGGCAACCTGATGAATGAGAGACCTCCAATTCACTCTATCATCATCAGCTCTGCTCAGGTCTTGCAGTCTCAGGACCATGGCTTCCTTGGTTGTATCTAACCATCTGTTGTTAAATAGTTGCATTCAGGGTACTCCATTTCTGCCACTTTTTCTTCCCCTCTTTCCTTAACTGCTTTAAGAGTTCCATCTGTCATTCATTGAGGCTTCTCTTTCTGACTACTGTGAGTGTCTTTTCACATTTCTCCCTGATAATGTCCCTGGCTTCAGTCCAGAGTTCTTCTGGGTCCTGGTCAATTAGGCTTAATAGTACAAATCTGTTTTTCATATTATCTTTACATTCTAGGAGGATTTTCTTCAGTTTTATGTCAGCATGATGGTTTGTTTGTTGTTCTTGTTTAGCTTTATTCAAATTTCATATATTAGTAGTCATGATCTGTGCCACAATCTGTTCCTGGACTTGTTTTTGCAGAGAGGATGGAGCTTTTCTATCTTCTGATTCCATTTCTGTAGTCTATTTGATATCTATATTAGTCAGCAGGTGTTGCCCATGTATATATGCACCTCTTGGGTTGCTTGAATAATATGTTTGTGATGAACAAACTGTTGGTCTGGCAAAATTCAGTCAGTCAGTCTTGCACATCATTTCTTGATCTTAGGCCAGATTTTCCTACAATGCTTTATTTCTCTGTTTCCTATTTTTGCATTCCAATTATCTATGATTAACAAGAAGACCTGTTTTGGTGTGTGATCAATTTCCTCCTGAAATCCAACATAGATTCTTTGAATTTCTTCTTCCTCCACCTCAGTAGTTGGATCATAAACTTGAAATATGGTTATATGATAGGTTTTTCATGAAGTCTGGTTGATATTATTTCATGAAGTCTGGTTGATATGATTGTTTTTACTAAGATTGAAATGGGTGAAGATTTAGTAGCTCAATGAATTCAATGGTCAATGGCTATATAGTTATTCTTAGATTTTCAGGTAAAACACTGTGTAGTTATCTGACCCAAAATGTCCCATTCCTGTCCAATTTAACTGGTTCATCCTAAACTGTACCAATTGAATAACAATGAATGGAGGCTTTTTGGGGGGGTGGGGGTGAAAAAGTTAAAGTCTACAAAAGTATTGAACTACATTTCATTGAATGAAGTAGAAGTTCTGAGAGCAGACTTGATTTCATAGCACAAATTGTTAATTAAATTGAAATGTTATACTATTGTTAATCAATATAATCTATTAATATTTCTACATCAAATTTAAAAAATCACTGTAACAAAAATCTTCATCAAAGGAGGTTTGAGTGGACTAGCCTTTGAGAGAGCAATGCACTGAAGACTGCTGACGACCTTTGGCTTTCTATAGTGTATAGCATATTCTGAGCAAACATTAGCTCAAAAGTAAATAGACTACTTAATTGTGAACCAGGCACAGAATAATTTAACTGACTCATCCACTAAATCTAGAGCAAGTAATAACTCATGGAGTTTTATCACAGTACTTAAAAAATGAATCATCTTTCTTAAAATTTCACCTTCTTATGCCTGTCACCAAATAAGTTTTCATTGGAAAGTTTATAAACTAGAATCCACTAAATCAGTTTCAGAAGAGTGATATAATGGAGCAAGATATAATAATTAGTGGGTGGCCTTGTATGTACCACTATAGAAGACAAACTGATAGCCATTGCAACACATCAATGTGTGACATCATGTTAACATACTGGTGGCTGGGTTCCATCCTGAACACATTTTTGCTGGTATTTTAGGTATATAACAAGATGATAACCAAAGAAAATTGCATGAGATAAATTAAAAATGAATGCATAAAATCTTCACAGATTAAAGCAGAGATAGGTTTATGTAGTGTTCAATGATGTGCTATGGAGTGCTGAGTGAATCTATCAACTCTCTCAAATGGATGTTCTTTTTCCTATGCATACAATGTTCTGCACAATGTTCCAAGTCTTTCCTATAGGTCCTAACCCTCAAAGTCTTCTTAGAGCACAGTGGAGAAGAGGACATGGAGAAATCCATCTTGGTCAAGTGCAGCACTGAATGCAACACACATGGATATGCCACTTCTTGAATTAGCCACAAACTCATAGCTTGTGTCATGGAGTCCATAATGTGCTGGAATTCTTTGGCTCAAATTATTTCAAAAGGGATGTTATTACATGGTTGCTAAATTTATTTATCATGCCCTCAAGTGGGAGTGGTGCAGAGTAAGGGGTTGCAATGCACACCCAAGAACTGTGTACATTAGACCACAACTTTATTAAATTAAAACTCTCAGGTAGATATTCACATTGCTTGGAGAATGCCATGGCAGCCCATATGTGCCTTCAGACTAACTTCTGGACTACTCTTTGACCTCCTCCTATACAAACACTGGAAAGTCACATTGGGAATGGCACCATTTAGGCCACTTAGAACTGATACAGACAACCCTAAAGAGTGGCTTGACACTGCCCCTTTGAGCACCAGATTGGGGCTGCAGCAACCACACACTGTGGCCCTGATCCAGAGTTTTTCTGGCTCAAAAAGAAGTGGGAAAATGTCATTCCTTTTTGAGGTGGAAAAATCTGATTTCTCTGCTGCGGCAGCTGCTCTTCTGTACTCCTGTGATGTGCATCTGAATGCCATGCCACTAAAGCACAATGATGGCCATTGTCCAGTTGGTCAGGTGGCATGATGCCAGCTTGGGGATGTCGTTGGGGCATGCGTCATCTAAACGCCATACCTCAGGCTGCCCCCAAGCTGGCACTTACTGCCAGTCTGTTTTGGCCCTAATACTGGAATAAAAGAAGTTCTGCAGGTGTAAATGAGTTGAGGAAAAACACTAGCACTAATTTTCACAGCTCTCTGTTTCTGGCACACTTAGCTTTAAGTCAGGTTCCAGATAAAGATGACCACAATCTTGGATCAGAATGCTTTCAAGGGACATTTTAACCCTAGATTTTTATCAATTCTAGTGTAGTACTGTATTAAAGCAGATCTCAAATGTGAACCATCAGACAGCAGCTTCTCTGGGATTATACATAAACACAATTGCTTCCCCATTACTATGGACGGCACATATTGTTCTCTTGTGACAACTGTTTTCACCCCTGAAGTTTCCATCTGGCCTTGTATTTTCCCATATGATAATATTCAGTAACACAAACAAGGAATTAGTTATTGCTCACAGGAACTATGAATGCAAATGCATCTTCTGGTGACAGCACACACAATGGGGCATCCATCTGAGAAAACATCAAATCTGTCATCTCTTGCTCAATTAAATCCCAAGTTCTCAGGTCCATCCTGAGAATGGATTGCAAAAGCAGAGACACTACCAATAATGTTGCCAACTCTTACAATGAAGGGTCAATGCATAAAAGTTAATGCAATGTTTATGGCTCAGACTTCATTGCCACAAAGGCTGCAAACTGTTTCATGCTGACTGTAGGTTCTGCGGAGGATGTTAAATTGAACTGCTTGGAAAGTCAGGACACTTCCTGTGTATTACAGGTTTTCTCTGTCTTATTGCAGCACTTGTGTTATTTTCCCCATAAAGCCCACAAACCTTATGGATGCAATCCTATGAAATACAGTCAGCAGTAAACCCAACGGGAATTGTAACTCTGCATATCTTTGGATGCAAGATTAATTTCCAAGTACATTTGACTAGAAGTGTGGCTATAAAGCCTCACTCTACATATATTTATGCAGAAGTATGTTCCAATGATTCTAAAGAGTTTATTTCAAATTAAATGTGCATAGGACTGGAGATCTAAATATACTGACTTGTTGCTATGTTGTACCCTTCTACATATTCTTGCTCATTATTTCCTTCTGCTTTCTCATAATACAGTAGTGCTAGCTTAGAGCTGTTAGCACACCCTGCATACTCCATATGGTATTTTGAGGTCACCATATTTCTTATCTCATATCTGGAGGCAGCATGTTCTTGAGAAATTGATGACCTTTCAGGAACACTAGGTCAGGTTCCCAGGAAAAAAGGAGAGTGTCCCAAGGTGCATCCAGATAATAAGACAATCAAATCTAAATGGGTGTTCCAAGTGCTCCTTCTTTCCCCAAGTCATCTGCATTTTCTCTTGCACCTTGAAAGGATCTCCTTGCACCCAAACACGTAAGCTAATCTCCCTGCCTACCTCCTGTGGTGTTCCCAGCCAAACTTCCCTGTCCACCCATCCTGATCCAATAGCTGTTTTTGTCACACTAAAATTAAAGCCATCAAGCAGTCTGGAATCCCATTGTCGATTCCTGAGAAAGGGCATCCAGCCTTTGTTACCTGACAAGACAGCCCACTACTTGGTGCTGGATTTTAGATATAAGTATGCGTCTCAGAAACCTAGTCTCTGCTCACATAGCCAGCATATACCTCTGTGTTCTGTGTATGTTCTGTGTCACCCTTAGACCTCCCAGGCTGAGCCACTCCAGCTTTCTGTGTTCTATTCATCAGACAGGTAATTATCATCACCTGTAAAGTCTTCAAACTCTGCTATCCAATTTCCATATTTCCATTTCAGTTAACTCTGAATGCTGTGTCTATGTGAATTGCTATTACGTGTGTTTAATATTTTTCTAAATAAAATAGTTTTAATTCACCTCAAACTTGGAGTTCTCAGTTAATACTGGTATAAACAGGTGCAAATGGTCCTAAATGTTACCCAGCCTTTAGCAATTAAAATAACACTATCATATTTGGTGGGAACTGTCCCAGTCCCTCACCTTTCTTTGGGTAACTGAGCATATATATATATATATATATATATATATATGAGAGAGAGAGAGAGAGAGAACTGGACTGGGATTCTGGGATCACAGTGTTTGAATTCCTATTCACCTATGGAAACCCATTGGGACACTTTGGGCAAGTCACACTATCTCTGACTGTCTCAGAAGATGACAATGGCCAAATCTCTGAACAAATCTTGCCCAGAATACCCTGTGATATGTTTGATTTGGGGTCAGAAATGACCTGAAGGCACACAATAACAAAATGCTAGCTCACAAGAGATATTCCTAGGTTCTTCAGAAATGTCCCCTATTTTTTCTTTTGTAAGGGCATTTCCATGTATCCCCCCCCCCATCATATTATGCTTATGTTGTGGTTTGGTAATTTGGTTGTGCTTTCAGGTTGTGCCACTCTAACGAAAGCAAATAAATATATCTGACTTTCCACATTTGTATCCCAACTTCAATATACCTTCTTCTATTTTTCAGGAAACTTTTGCCTCATTTGTTAGTATTTCAGGGCATTATCAATGAATCCAGTAGGACATCTGACCTTCCTGAATCTTGTTTCACACATAACCCTTTTTAGACTTAAATACAAGAAGTCAAGTCAAGCTCTCCTTATTGAATTATACTGTTATAGATTTCCTGACAGTTTTATGTGAATATTGCTGTCGGTTGCCCTGAGACAAAACCTGGCCAGAGCCTTGGACTCAACAAAAGAATGTTAATAGTCCAGGAATGTGTTTGCATGGGGACTAGTTGATAGATTATATTCCTTCAGTGTTTTGAAAGGCTATGAAATGCCCGAAGGGCCATACCTTTCTCTCACTCTTTGCCTTAATAGAGATGTGGTAATCTAAATGTCTCTGCAAGAAAAGCACACTAGAAACTGCAAAATGAGTCAGACAGTGAGAAAGAAAGGCTCATAGAGATGGAGAGCTGAGCTGGGGTACTGTGACCAATAATTACTAGTGGATCCCATATTTGTGAGGTACTGAATTCACTCCTGATTTTAGTCTGAACTGTTGAAAGGTGCTGGAACTATTTGGGAACATGGTTAAGCTCCTAAGATAGCTTCTTTTGTATCAGAAAAAAAATCCTGCAGTGGCTCACCACCGTACAGATTTGGAAGCCACCACCTATAATTATTTGTAAGTTTATGGTATGTGGGCATGGTTCCTCCCTATTGATCTGATCTGATAGTGGTGGACTTTTGTGGCCTGTTGTGTTCTTTTAACTGTGCTTCCATCTACAGACACATGCATATGTATAAATAAAACATAAATGTTACAAATTATCAATTAATCTCTAGAAACCTCCCTGTAAAGGCAGTCAAAAACCTGATTAAATACTGCATCCCTAAAATTTCTTGCCATTCAAAGAAATAAAGTGAGAGCAAAAATAGTCTACTAATCTCTCAGCTTTTCTCCAGCAGCAGAGTCAAATGAACAAGTTGCCCTGTTTAAACCATTTTATATGTCTCAGGCACAGTCACCCCTTTTAATAGGAGTTTTGTAGGTGGGTTTGAATGATAATGCATGGGACTGAAAGATGACTTTTTCAGGAATAACTCTGAACTCATGCATATGAATTGTTGCTAATTTGTGCAAATCCCTATACATATTCTGGGGTTTTACAGCCTCTATTTTCAAACCGATGACTTTCACTCTATGCAAGAAAAAAAGTCAGAAAGAGTAAAGAGTCATGTTTTATTATGCTTAGTTTATAGCATTGGATTTCTGTTGGCGAAACTATACATACCAGAAATGTTTTCATGTATACATCTCCCTGGAAAAAAATGGAACCCAATTCACTTTGTTATTTTTAAAATTGCTTTGCTGCATTTGACATGATGAAGTTATGGCTTGGAGAGGAAGGTGAAGTCATGGCTGGCAGAGCCTAGGGAACATTCCAGGCAGAACCAATAACAGAATATGTCAAAATATGTTTAAGCAATGCATAACAGTTAATGAATCTGAAGTACAGTGCCTTACTTTGATTCAGAATAAATAGGAAAATGCCTCATGGTGCTCAATTGAGTGATGTTTTCATTGTTAAAAGAAAAATCTAGTAAATAGTGTGAGAATTTCACCTCAAGAAATTTCTGAAGTGAAATTTCAAATGGGACCTAAAGAGTCTCCCATATCCAGAATTCCCAAATCCAAAATATTCTGAAAACCAAAACTTTTTTCATGAGTGGTTGAGATAGTGACACCTTTGCTTTCTTATGGGTCACTGTACCCTTACTTTGTTTCATACAAAAAGCTATTCAAATATTGTATAAAATTACCTTCAGGCTATGTGTATAAGGTGTATATGAAATATAAATGAATTTTGTGTTTAGAGTTGGGTCCCATCTCCAAGATATGCCATTATGTACGTATACACAAACATAGGTATTTCAAAATCCCATATCTCCAGTCTCCAGTTTCTTCTGTGGATGTTATTGAGAGTTTCCCAGTCCCCCCCCCCCCCCCCGGCAAATCTTGGTTCAGAATATTCTCTGCCTGCATCCCACTGTGCATGCAATATGGCCCTCATTTTTAGAAAGTCATTCAGCAGTGCTCAGTGCAACAGGCAGGGAAAGTAGAATCAGGGACAGGAAAGTTAACTTTAAAAAGACCCAAAGATCCTAATTAAATTACATTTATGATAGGAAGGGGGGGGGGCGGAATTGCCCATTAGGTCTATCCACAAATGCTATTTAAATTTAAGCAAAAGCCTGCATTGTAAATCTTAACAGAGAAAAGCGGAAGAATACCGCCCATGGTTTTACTCCCCATCTCTGTTCTGAGCTTAATAGAGAAGGAAAACTCCACTTCCCATCCACCCCACCAAAAGCTTTCTGGTATTCTTCTTCTCTCCCTTATAATCTCATTTCCTCACTTGCGCTTTCTTTAGCTTTCTTTAGCTCACTTCATACTGCATGCAAAGAAATGCGTTTATATCCACAAAAGTGCATGTGAAAATAAAAGCCAGTTAGTCTTAAAGGTGCTGCCACATCTTTTTCTTTTTTTCTCCCTCTTCCTTCCTCCTTTTTATGCTGCAAGAAACTAACAAGGCTACCTCTTCGATTCCCATTGGGTATTCCAGCAAAAGTCCCGGAGTTAAGAGCTTGAAAATTGCCATCCTAATTGATTTTAAATAGTTAGTGCCTTTCTCTGGGAAGGGCACTAGCCAATACGTATAATGGTGGTGGGGAGTAACAGTGGGGCTTTTGTCTCTCTTTTCCCAACATCCAGCCACTTCTGATACAATGAGCTCATGGTGGCACTTTGCCTTGTCTGTCAGCAGCCCCATGAAGTAGATGAACCTGAGAGATGATGAGTAATTCAAAGTCATGCAGTGACCTTCACAACTGAACACATCTTTCCAAAGAATGTGATATCTTGGCAATATCAAAATAAAATGGCTTAGATATTGATGTACAGCGCTGTGTAAACTTACAGCGCTTTATAAATAAAGGTTAATAATAATAATAATAACAAGTAGTATTAAAATTAACAATGGCCCTGTACAAACGGGCACCCAAGTACATACTCCGTCCGCAACCCTAGTATGTACAGTGTACGTACAGAATGGCGGCGCCCTGTTCACATGGGTGCCACCATTTTGACGTAACAGACGCCTAGCGTCCACACATCGCGGCGCCCAGGTGACATTGTGAGTGTGCCAATGGCACACTGAGGCGTCACTTGCACGCCGCAAAAAGAAGCCACTTTTTGCGGCTTCTTTTTCCACCACCAGGAAGTCTCGCCGTTTGGAGGCTGAGGCTTCCCGCCGATGGAAATGGAGGTGGCGGCAGACCACCCTTTTTGGGCGGTCTGTATCCCGCCAATGATAACTGTAAAATGATTAGAACTATCAAAACCATAAAACACAAGAGAACAAAAAAATGATTAAGGTGATGTTGTGTGTGTTTTAACCTGCTAAGCAGAAGAGCTCTCATTAGCTGGCAGGAAACCAGTGTAGCAAAGTAGACAGGCATGCCTCTGTGGCACATTTTGAAACTAGCTTTCTCATGCCCAGGCCAAGCACTTTAGCCACCAAACCACATGGGCACTCATAAATAAAATGTTATGATCCATTGCTGGAGTCTCAGTTGAGCTCTTCATGTACCATAAGCAGAACTATCAAAAAATTTTCTTGAGTTGACTATTCCAGTGAAATGCATCCAAAGTGCTCAGCTAAGGTCCAAAACACACTGTAGAAATAAACCAGTATGAGACCACTTTAACTGCCCTGGCTCAGTGCTATGGAATCCTGGGAATTATAGTTTATTCTTGCACCAGAGCTCTCTGACAGAGAAGGCTAAATGTCTTACAAAACTACAGTTCCCAGAACCATATTGCATTGAGCCAGAGCAGTTAAAGAGGTCTCAAACAGGATTTTTTCTGCAGTGTATTTTGGACCCAAGTCATTAAAACCAATGGTGTTGGGGCAATTGTTATACAGCTTAATTTGTTAGTAATTGCTCAGAGATTGTGCAGTTGTGCAATTTAAATTGTACGGTTTTCCGTAGAAATCAGCTCCTCTGCCAAGAAATTTTCACAGGCATGAAGAAGAGGAGAGTTGCATCACAGGTAATTACTACAGTTAAAGCAATGATGGAAACAAAGTAATTAAAATCAATCACTGTACAATTAAGTTGGATGTTTCCTAATTGAGTTTTTATTTGCTAGTGGAAGGACAGCAGAGAGGAATCCAGATGCAGAGATGGACACTAACCAATTAAAATCAATTGTTAATCTGTTAAATTGAGGATTTTCTAACATAATGGAACTAAAATTAAATTGAACTGTTGTTTTGTATTATTTTTACTAAAGTGACTGACTTCAGTTGAAAGATCAGCATGAACTAATTCCACAATTTGGTATTAAGTCATTATGATTTTTTTTTTTAAGAGTGAACAAATCTTACATTTTCCAAATGGCATTTAAGCAATGCCTAATTCTCTTGGGTTTTGGTGGGGTGGGGTGGGGAGGAACTACTACTTGATTTTGTTAGTCCTTGAGGATTTAGACATTACAGTGCGTAGGTCACCAGATTCAAACCACTTACTCAAGAGTGTTTCCAGTGATATAAATAGCATTAAAAGGAGCTCAGATGGGAATCAGTAAACTGGGAAAAGGGTTTATAAGAGAGGGGAAAGAAAACAAGAGGTGTAGATAGATGAGAAATGGGCTATTCTTTCCCAAACAGAGCCTGTATGGTCATCTGTCAGGGATGCTTAGATTTAAATTTCCTGCATGGCAGGGGGTTGGACTGGATGGCTCTTGCGGTCTCTTCCAACTCTATGATTCTATGAAAATGGGCTCTCGGTAGTGTTCTATTTTGCTGTTCTTTTGTATCCTTTCTTTAAATAATTTTTACATGGTTTTAATTCTAATGATTGTTTAATTGCTTATAAAAATAATATTTATATATGTAGACTATAACATGGGGAAAATCAAGGGATTAAAACGCATTTTCCCAGGAAAGTCATAGAATCATAGGCGGGATACCGGGGCGGCCTGCACCTGCCCCTTTCCCCAACAGATCGGGGCTTCAGCTGCCACAATGGCAGCCCCGGAGGCCCCAATCCGCCGCTTTTCCTGGCCTTAGGGAAGTGGCAAAATGCTGCTTCCCCACGGCCTGGAAAAGGGTGTCCTTGGGGCTTCATGCCCCAAGGACACCCTGACAGTGGCGGGGAAATGGAGAAAGAGGCTGCTTCGCCCCTTTCTCTCTGTATTGCTGGCGCGGCTGTTTAAAGGCCACGGCAGTGATATGCACAGCGGAAGAAGCTCCACAATGGAGCTCCTTCTGGCGCCGCCGAAAGGGCGTCACAAGTGCCCTGCAGCGGTGCCAGGAGGTCATGTCCGCACCGCGCCATTTGGCTGCAGTGCGGCATGACGTCATTATGACAGCGCCCATGTAGACAGGGCGCCACCATTACAATGCCACAGTTACGTGCTAGGGTTGCGGGACGTCTGGAAAGGACGCCCCGAGGCAACCCTACCATGTATCCAGGTCAGCGCTTTGCCATGCAGGATCTCTCAGTCAAACCATCCCCAACAGATCCAGCTTCTGTTTGAAGACCTCCAAGGAAGGAAACTCCACTACACTCCAAGGGAGTATTTTCCACTGTCGAACAGCCCTTACTGTCAGGAAGTTCCTCCTAATGTTGAAGTGAAATCTCTTTTCCTGTAGCTTGCATCCATTGCTCTGGGTCCTAATCTCTGGAGCAGCAGAAAACAAGCTTGCTCCTTCCTCAATGTGATATCCCTTCAAGTATTTAAACAGGGCTATCATATCACCTCTTAACCTTCTCTTCTCCAGGCTAAACATCCCCAGCTCCCTAAGTCATTCCTCATAAGACATGGTTTTCAGACCCTTCACTGTTTTAGTCACCCTCCTTTGGACACACTCCACACAATCATTTACTGAAGTTTTTGTATGTTCTTAATACATTCTCATTTCAATGTTCTGGGACTCTGCTTTGAGTCCCAGTATTAGGGGGAAAGCAGAGTATAAATTGATGATGATGACGACGACGACGACGACGATGATGATAGTATTTTTAAACTTCATTTTGGTAAAGCTTTCAGTGTATGAATGGAAGTTAAATTTAACTGGCAATCTGACATAAACTTAATAGTTAATTTCCCCCCTTCTCATGTAAATGTAATCAAATTATATTTCTTTGCTTATTAATGATTAACTAACCACAATGACTCTTTCTAATAATTTTCCTGTCTCTCATTAAACGTAACCACAACATTTATATAATGCCACTGCAAAGTGATTTTTCATTTTGCCAGTGATAAAACTGTGGTTTGAAAGTTATGAAACTTTTGAGGAGTATTGCTACAGTAGATGTATCAGCTGAGGGAAAGATATGCAGTTGCCTGTGTAATAAACACACTAATTTAAAGCTGCATCCACACTGTAGAAATAATCCAGGATGACACCACTTTAACTACCATGTCACCCCCTCACTATTCCCTTCTCCTTTTGTGTCATGTCTTTTTAGATTGTAAGCCTGAGGGCAGGGAACCGTCTATTATCCCCTCTGTTGTAAGCCGCCCGGATTCCCAGTGATTGGGCGGCACATAAATGAATCCTATTATTATTATTATTATTATTATTATTATTATTATTATTATTATTGCTTTGAAATTCTGGGAATTGAAATTTGTGAGACATTTAACGTTCTCTCTCAGAGAGCTCTGGTGCCAAAACAAACTACAGTTCTCAGAATTCTATAGTATTGAGCCATGGCAATTAAAGTGGTATCAAACTGGATTATTTCTGCAGTGCAGAAGCATCCCATTTATATTTTTCATTTCTTCTGGCTGCCAAATAGTTAAGTGGAAGTCCTACAGAGAACAGAAGTAGGTCTAGATTTGATTGACTTAACTTGTACTCTAACATATGATGCTATGCAAATACATGATGCTCCTTCAGCAGCAGCCTCTTGCAACTGCTGGACTGGTTTCAGTTGTTGCATTCTGAAAATGTTGAGCTGTGCTTGGGGAGGAATCAGACGATTAAGTGTACTTGACCTTTACCCATCTTGGCTTTTAAAATATAGCTGAAGGGGAGTGGCTGGCACAACCAACTATGAGATAGTTCCAGCCTCCTTGACAGCCCAAAGCAACTTTGAAGAAAACTTCACCAAACATAATTAGAATTTTTAAATCTGTGGGTTGGTTCCCAAATGTGCATCTTATGTGTTTATAATCTGATGCAAGTCCCAGTGTGTTTAATTGAGTTTATTAATATTTAAGTGTATATTAGAATTGCATCCTTAGGTGCTCGAGGTTGGCGTTCACCACAGTCCAGACATTCCTCAATGTTGGAGATTATTTAGATTCTTTGTAAATTATCATTTAGATTATTTCTAAAGGATCTAAATTACTTAACCTTTGTGTCTGAGAACTGAAATAATGTTACTCACCCTGTCTGATAATCTTCAAGAGACAAACATGGGATGTACAGTTCTTTAATGCTCCTTTCAAATTTTGGGGGGAATTTTTTTTCTTTGTGACTATTTTTTCATTTTTTTTAAAAAAAAAATATTTCAATATTTGCATATTGCTTTTCTACCCACTATATTTTGATGTTCAGCCTTGTTGTTCAGTATTTGCGCCATTAGCCTGAAGGGTTTCACAGGGGTCAGTAATACCCCCTATGCTTTTTAACAGAGGTCATCTGGTGCTTTAGGGTTTGGGTGTCATCTGTATGCTGATGATACCCAGCTCTATCTCTACGTTACAACTGATGCCAAGGAATTTGTGGTAATACTGAAACATTATCTAGATGCATTAATGGACTTGATGCAGTAACTAGACTGAAGCTTAAAGCAGACAAAACTGAAGTGCTGATGGTTAGTAGGAAAACCAATCTGGGATTATGTTCACAGCCTGTTCTGCATGGGATTTCATTCCCCCTTAAAGATCAGGTTCCTAGCTGGGGTATGCTCTTGGACCCAGCACTGCTCTTGGAAAGCCAGGTTGCTGCGGTGCCCGGGAGCACCTTGGCCCAGCTTCGGCTCATGCATCAGCTGTGGTCTTCCTTGGGGAAGGCAGATCCAGCCACAGTGGTCCATGCCTAGGTTACTTCTCAACTAGACTAGTATAATGCACTTATGCAGGGCTGTCCCTGAAAAATGTTTGGAAGCTGCAACTGGTGCAAAATGCAGCAGCCAGACTGGTGTCTGGTGTGCATTTTAGAGACCATATAACGCTCATCCTTCAAGAACTGTATTGGCTTCCAATTTGCTTTTTTGAACAAGCTGGCTTGCAGTTTGCTTTTGAGCTCAGTTTAAGATGCTGGTGTTGACCTATAAAGCCCTAAATAACTTGGGGCCAGGATATCTGAAAGACTTGTCTGAAATTTGAGATCTCCAGAAGAGGCCCAGTTGTGTGTCCCAACAACTTATGTACTTAGGTTGGTGGTACATATAACACACCTTTTTCTATAGCAGCACCTTGAGTGTGGAATCCCCTACTGAAGAAAACTAGGCTGGCCCCATGTCTTTTAAGTTGCTAGTGAGCAGTCAAACAGTGTTGTTTCACATGGCATTAAATGTTTGAAATTCCTCACACAAACATCACAAAATTAACTTTGTATGTGCAATCTGATTTATAATGAATGTATTCAGGAAAACCTTGTATTTATTAAAATAGAATGCATGTTGACTCCTCTCTGGAATTTGCACATATTCCTGTTTTAGTGATGAATTTGCTTTCAAGGACGCTTTATCACCTAGTCCTATGTTGTAACATATGTCTGCACTAATCTTCAAAGCACCTGTACAATGTTGCTGCTTTCTATTTGAAGTTGTTATTTAGGCAAGTAAAAAGGCACCATTGTCAGTGTTGTCTAACCATTTGTACTGGTGAAACATCCTCAGTCTTTCAGAGAGTATTATGGCTTCACAAATAGCAATTAATCCACAGATTATTTGTTCACTGCAGTTGAATAGTATGGAATTTTTTACGAACTTGGGGAGTGTAAACAGCTTCTGTCAACACACCACTTTCAGCATTTGTCTTTTCATGTATGCTTAACTGCCTCAGGCCAATAAACATTATTTGGTCCTGGATAAGAAATGACAGTACACAAGTGAGCTTCTTCCTTGTGTTTAGCCTCTGCCCTGGAATGGGCAATGTAGTTGTCAAAATGTTGTTGAACTGCCCGATCATCTTTGTACTGCATAAATAATCGTGAGGGATTGCAGTTCAGCAAAGAGTTGTAGTCCAGTAAGACTTGATGGACCACATGTTGCCCACTTCTGCCTTATCCTATGGCCAGACAATGGCCAGATATTTCACAGAGGCAACAGTCTCACTATATGAGAGTTTTAGTTCACAGTATGAGAGATGGCTCTGCGAGTCATCAGCTTGATGGCCAAGGTTGTCCCAAGCCATTCTTTTGCTTGAATGCCATCAGCAGCTTCTTTTTGCAACAAACTAACTACTCCAAGACTTAGTTAAACCTGTGGCAAAGTGTTGTGAGATTTTTGCTACTCCTCAATGGTCTGAGCAATGTCAGCCAGCTGCAGAGAGTGGCCAGAACTTGATCAGTATAGCAGCAGCTGGCAGGAGCCATACTCAGTCTGGCAATGTTTGGCTTGCACATTGGGAGACACACTTGTCCCAATCTGCCTTTTAGACAAGGGCTTCTGAGATGGCCAGCACTATTTAGCAGCAGCAGAAAATTAAAAACTGGCCCATAAAAAGCCTTGGCTAATGTCTGAGCATAACATGGGACATATCCATTAAGATGAACTTGTCCTAGATTCTGAGAATCAAACTGGATTTCCCCTTAAATGCACATCAGCCCTTTATATGCCTTCTGTTTTCTTGTGCAAAGGTAATTAGGTTCTGCCATGTGAACTGAGACCTTAGTGAGAATTGGAGCGGGGAGGGAGCTTTTATTGTTTGAGCCTTCCTACAGTCACAATCCAGCTTGGGAGCCCAGGCCTGCATTTTGCATAGGAAACAAAGCTCAGGGAGGTTTTCCTCTTATGCAAAATACAGATCATGGTAAGACAATCCAGACTGGAAACACAACAGATCAAAACTGACATGGTGTAGTGGTTTGAGTGTTGGAATATGACTCTGGGGACCAGTGTCAGAATCCCCAGTCACCCATGGGTGACCTCAGACACATCATTCTCAGAGTAAGAGGGAAGCAAAGACAATCCCCCACCAAATAAATCTGGCCAAGAACACCCCATGATGGGCTGCCTTAGTGTTACCATAACTTATAAATAATTTGAAGTTACACCACCACAACAACAGCAGCAGCAAGGGGGAAGCCCACCTACACCCCCTTTGTTGTTAATTGTTGTCAAGTTGGCTTTGACTTATGCTGGCTCTATGAATGAGAGACTTTCAAGTCACTCTGTCATCAACAGCTCTGCTCAGGTCTTGCAGAATTAGGGTTGTGGCTTCTTTGAGTTTATCTGTTTGAAATGCAATCCTCCTCTGTTCCTACTGCCTTCTGCCTTACCAAGCATCATCATTTTTCCCCCCAGAGAATCATATCTTCTCATGAAATGTCCCACGTATGACAGTCTGTTTAATCATCTTGGCTTCTAGGGAAGTTCAGACTTCATTTGCTCTTGGATTCATTTATTTACCTTTTTAGCAGTCCAGCAGCACATTTCAAATGAATTTTCTACCTATCCACTTGCTTCACTTTTCACTTTTCCTAACCATACATAGAACTGAAAATACAATGCCATTGACAATACTAACTTTAGTATTCAATTATTTATCTTTACACTTCAGGATCTTATCTAGCTCCTTCATAACAGTTCTTCCAAGTCAGTTTTCTGATTTCTTGACTGCAGTCTCCATTCTGATTAATGACTGAGCTAAGATATGGAAAATCTTAAACTATTTCAATGTCTTCATTGTCTACATCAAGGTTATGCCATTATTTTTGTTTTCTTAATGGTCAGCTGCAAATATGCCTTTGCACTTTTTTCAGCAGTCATTCCAAATCTTTGCTATTTTCTGCTAGTACCTGATGTCAGAGTTCAAATCCCTCTCTCCTCCTATAACTCCTGCCTTTACTTGCACCCCTTATTCCCTGCTCCCTCTTCCTCACTTTTTCTCCTCCCACAACCTCTGGCTAAATATCTTCTCCTTGCCTCCCTCTCTCCTTCTCCCCCTCAATGGCATTCTCCCACCATTCTCATTCCTCTTTCTTCTAATTCTCTTTCTCCTTCTCCTGGTAACACCCACCTTCACTCCATTTCTTTCTTCCCTTCTGCTGCTTCACTAAAAATACTTGAAACCATGACTGTTATTGATTAAATGGACCAGAGGCTTATAACAGATATAATCCGCAGATCCCTCAGAGACATGACCATTCATAGACTGTTTAGCAAAGATAGGCTAAATAGCCTTGTAGTGTACACCTTTCGCTGTTATGTATGCCAAACTCAAAACCTTGTATAAGTTAATAAAAATACATCAGTGATACCTTTATTGGCCAACCAAAATGCACAATATACTTGTTGTGAGCTTTTGAAGTTTCTTCATCAGGCAAGATGTTACAAACCAAAGAGGAGAAAAAAAACCAAAAAAAAAAAAACCAATTGGAGATGTTAGTCAGATGCCTGTATGTTGTTTCAGTCCTTAATAAAGATGGTATACTGGGTAGGATATATTTTGTGTAGACAGGCTCCTCCTCCTTCTGGCCATGTGGCAATAGAGAGATTTTCAAAGTCCAGGAAATTTAAAGTCCATTTGCATCTCAACAGGAACCCCTCTTTTGCAATCCAATACGCCTCCATTCCAGTGAGGTCACAGGTCTCTTTGTAGGCAGAGAACAATGGATTCCTCAAGAAGTCTCCATGTTTTTGCATCAGAAACATGTTGGTGGTGTAGAGGTAATACATGCAAATTCAGTCCAGATTTAAGAAGAAAAAAATGGTTTTACCTTGGTTGGAGGTCCCAGTCCACAGGCCACTCTTCATGGTTAATGTTTGGACTGAAGGTGCCAGAATCCTGCACCTAGTATGGCCATTGCCTGTGTGACTGGAGGAACTGTGGGATTTGTTGTCCAAAGAAGTGACTTCTCTATATTATTATTGCTATACTAATGTAATGTGATGTAATGGTTTTAATTTGTATAATTCTAATGTTTTTATTGTAGTTTTATTTATGTATTGCAATTTTTACTCTGTATTTTGTATTTTGTCATTGCAATTTCTATCTGTACACCGCTTTGATCACTGCGGAAAAGCGGTTTATAAATAAAACTTATTATTATTATTATTATTATTATTATTATTATTATTATTATTATTATATAGAGGAAGCTTTGTGTATCCTCCTTACGTAACTTTCTGAGTCTTTTCTTCCTTCACCACAGTAACACTGTTCAGTAATATACATATTAACTAGTGTATTGATGTCATTTTTTGCTTTTGTAGGTAAATGTTCTTTTTTACATCTGGATATAGAAATATTATTTCTTCCTTTTCCCTAGCCCTCATAATTTGGAACACATAGCTCTCATCTGTTGTTCTAGTGCTTCAGGATACAGAAGTCCTTATTTAGAGCAGACATCACTTGTTTGTCATTACTGTCAGATTTTGAGCTAAATCATGCAGTCTCCATTTGTTCTATTTTGATCCTTCTGCTAGCAACTCTTCGCTCCATATGTGTGATTGTGTGCAGAAATACATATGTAAGAAATAGCCAGAAACAAAAGCCCTAATCCAGGGTATGATGGGTTTAGCAGATGGCTGCTCTGAAAAACAGATTGCAACAGAACCCCTTACATCCAAGTAAGATGGTAACAAGCCAGCAGTCCCTTCTTGTTTAAGCAGCAATTGAGAGCTAATTGCATTCATTACATTTTAGCTAAGAGCCCTATGCAGGTGTTCCTTTCTTTACACAAGTACTGTAGAGGGAACCACTGAAACCCCTTCCTCCTTCACATGTTAACAGGGAAGAGCAATAACTACTGTATATACTCATATATATAAGTCTAGAAATTTCAATAAAAATACTGACCCCCTCAAAAGCCTGGTTCAGTTTACCTGCCTCTTTCTGCGAACAGAGTGGTGAAATGAAAGAGCTTTGTTCAGACCAAGAGCATATAAAAGAAGCACCAACCTCCTCTACTCTTTCCACCATGGCACCACTTCTGACCTTTTTGAATGCCTGGGCGGGAAAATGGTGGTAGTGGCAGCTTTTTGGTGCTTTCCCTCAAAGGAATTAGGCTTTCAAGGATTTGTATGAGATATTTGTGTATATTTGTCAGCTTTTCATAATTAAAATCAGGCAGCTATCACATTCAAGTTAAAGGCTATAACCAATGCTAATGTAGCACCATTTTCTTTGCTTTACCTTTTTATCCTTTTTGACATGTGTGCATCTGATGGGAGTCTTGTAAATTCTTCAGCATTGTTTTCCTTTACATCTTTTGCTACATTTATTCTCAATTTTACCCTCAACTCATCCATGGGTCATATGACAACCCATCATTTCAGCCCCAAGGCCTGTCCTCGACTTATACATGAGGTTGACTTATAGTCAAGTGTATACGGCACATTCAACTGAACATGTTTTGTTGTGTACCTTCAAGTCATTTCTGACTTATTGCGACCCTAAAAGGAACCTATCATGGGCTTCTTGGCAAGATTTCTTCAGAGGTGGTTTGCCATTGCCTTCCCCTGAGGCTGAGAGCATGTGACTTACGTAAGGTTACCCAGGGGTTGTTATGGTCTAACTGGGAATGGAACCTGTGCTGTATAAGGGAAAAACAGTGGCTGCCTGTCACAAAAGCTCATCTGGCACCCCATATTTCAATCCCACACAAAGTCCCAGCTGTGATAGTTTCTTTATGCAAGACAGTTGCTAATACAGACAGCTCTGAGACAGGGGAGAACCTGAATAACCACTGGTGACAGCTGATACTCAGGATAACTCATGAGTGTATGTCTGTATCTCCCCACCTATGCTCAATTAATTGCACGAGCTAAGTAATATTTTTATACATGCCATCATTTTTCTATTAATAGTTTTCTTTGTTGAGATACACAAGTATAAGAAAACAATGATATCTGACAAGTGCCTTCTTCCAGGCCATGAAAGTTGATGTTTCTAACTTTCCATTATTGGTATAAACAGCATTGTGCTGATCCAAGTCATATGATCTGGAGCTGCAAGGTCATACAGCTGGCAGTAGCTGCCAATTGATTTTAGTTTGGAGAGTGTTAGTCTTCATTTACAGGTGTGTGCATCATTTGTACCGGTTATTTCAACTGTAGTCGCAGAAGCATTTTACCAGTTTCTTCCGGTAGACTAGGGATAGTGAGAAGTAGTGATTTCACTAAACATTCATCAAAAATGACACAGTAGTTGGGGACAAAAATATCTATTGGTGAACTAGAATTTGTCTTGATTGGCACAATGCACATAGATCACATCTGATTTGATATTTATTTTGTAGCAGAGGTTTATGTGGAACGAAAAACAGTCTGAGCCCAATAAATCTACTTGCTCATACCTTAAAGTTGGGAGAAAATAACCTCTTGGGAGACCATGCTTTCATACTGGCTAGTAGAAGATGGGGAAACTGATAGTTTTAAGACCAAAGAAACACAAGGTGACAGGCTAGCCTCCAGCTAAAGGGGTGTATACTGCTATATTGGATTTGTATGTGTGGAGAATTTAGTGCAGAGAAATATGACAAGCTTACCTTTTTGATACTCTTAACATGTAGATATTACGCAGATCAATTTATTGTCTCCTTCTTTGTGCTGTGTTTATTTTAACCAATATCATCAACATCCTGTGGCTCAACAATCAGGGTCAACTACTAGACTCATCAACTGTTATCTGGTTTCAGGTGGTATTAGAAGACTTTTAATTATTACAGTGCTGTAAATTTACATGGCACTGTACATATAATCTTTTTAATTAGACAGTTCCTCGCCCTCAGGTTTACAACCTAAAAAGACACGACACAAAAGGAGAAGGGAATGGTGGTGGGGAAGAGGATCAGGTCCAGCATTTCTTCTCTCCCTCTGAGACCTGGACCAAGGCAGAGGGACTGGAGGGAGGGCTCTGCTTCTTAGTTGAGGCTAGGCCTGTTGGAGCTGGCCCTGCCTTTTCACTTCCTCCCAGGCCAGATGATGACAGGTGGCATGGAGGGACAGCTCTTCTTCAGGCTAAGCCCGATGGAGTTGGGCCTGCCATTTCATTCTCTCCAGCCGGATGGCTTGCACTTCTCTCCCTCTGGATGATGGTGGATGGAGGGAGGGCCAGGCTTCTTGTATGATACACTGGAGATTTTCACACAAGGGCTATTACACTTTAAAAACGTTATTCTAATGATATAATGGTGAAATTGCAACACTTTTACAGTGTTGCAATAATGGGGCATTAACAATTCACAAATGGTAAAATAACGCTTTTACATTCTGCACGTTGAAAGAGGAGGTTGTGATCGGAGAGAAAAAAATCTCTCGCCACTAAGGAACTCTCCCATGATTCACAAGTGTGACACAGGAAGTGATTCTGTTGAATGGCACACTGGGAGACTAGGGCAGTGATGGTGATCCTTTTCGAAGCCGAGTGCCCAAACTGCAACCCAAAACCCACTTATTTATTGCAAAGTGCCATGTCCCTCTGGCTTTCTAGTAACAACCTCTGGCAAATTCTGTGCTGGGACGATGGCACATGTGCCCACAGAGAGGGCTCTGAGTGCCACCTCTGGCACACGTGCCATAGGTTCGCCATCACTGGACTAGGGGATTCAATTCTGGAAGGTTTAATGATGGATTCTCAATGACAATATTGAAACAGGGTTGCCTTTCACAAGTTTGCGATATTGCTAATGAAGAGCTATTGGAAAGCCATTAATGCTTAATGAGAAGTTGCACTAGCATAATGCTTCAATGACAGGACAAGTATGGTATGTGCAGAATGTCTTGTGAAAATTTTTCTGTGATTGCACAAACATGATGAGAGCATAGTGCATTTCTCCCATTTCTTATCCCCATGTGATAATCTCCATTGACTCTTGGAATGTGATCCTTCAGGAATCAGTCCTGGAGTCAATGCAACTGGACAGATCCATGGAGCAACTGGGAAACACTGGCGTATGGTATGGAATGATGTGCCACTAATATGCAGATGACATACAGTTTTATTTCTCCATTTCATCTAATACTGTAGAAGTTGTTGGTGCCTTGAATTGGTACATGGAGATCATAATGGACAGAAGATAATAAGGTGAAGCTTAAACTAGGATTTCGCTTACAAGATACATTCTGGTGGATGGATTCAGTCTCTTTTCAATAACACAATATACCCTTCAAAGAACTACAGTCACTGGGGAGAGACACACATCCTTGAATGCTCATACACTAGGTTGAGCTAGTCATAACCTTGTTCAGCTTATACCAGTGTGCCTGGTGTTCCCACTCCTGAAATTAAGCCTCACCTCTTGGAGCAGTGGTTCTCAACCTTGGGTCCTCTAGATGTTTGAGACTTCAACTCCCAGAATTCCTGAAAAATGAGCATACTGACTGGGACTTCTGGGAATTGAAGCCCAAAACATCTGGTGGGCCAAAGGTTGAAACCAAAGGTCTTGGAAGAATATTTATTAAGTTCATTTGGCCCAACATGAAGCTGCAAGGATGTTACTGTAAGGGTGTCCATGAGATCACATCATACACATCCTGCAACAACTACAATAGTTTCCAGACACAGTACAAATTGTTGGTTGGTAATTATTTTAAATTCCTAAATGACTTGGCTTGAGGATATCTTAGGAAACTCCTCTTTTCATGCCAGGCTACACCTTCTCCCCAAGGTCTGTGAAGCCAGGTGTAGGCTTTTATCTGCTCTGCTCTGTTTGATTTTATATTATTATGAATGATAGACATGCAACACTTTAATTGTTGCAAGCTGCTCTGAGTCAAGTGATAGTGCTAAATGAATGGGTACACATTAATAAATACTAGGTGATATTTCTGCAGCGATCATATAGAGAGGCAAAAGTCCATGGACGCATTTATATACATTGATGCATGCCTAAAAGCAGGTTCCTCAATTCATGAAAAGCACTGTTTAATTTAGAGATTACTAGGTTTACTGATGTTGTTTATCCAGGTAATGATGAAGTCTATCCAGATAAATAAATGCTGAGAACCTCAGAGCAATCATGACTTCACATTCTTGAGGATTATTAGGCTGAATATCAGCAATTAAGGAAATATAAAATGATCTAATAAAGATCATATACAGATATGAAGAAATCATTTTCTGCTAGGTTTCTGCTACAGGTTAAGTATCCCATATCTGACATTCTGAAATACTCTAAAATCCAAAATAGTCCACATTGTTGCCTGAGACAGTGGCAACTTTATTTACTGATGGTTCAGTGTACACAAACTTTGTTTCATGCACCACATTGTTAAAATATTATATATAAAATTACCTTCAGGCTAAGTATATAAGGTGTATCCAAAACATAAATAAATTTCATATATAGATTTGGGTCCCATCTCCGAGAGATCTCATATTTATGCAAATTCTCTAGAATCTAAAAAGAAATCTGAAATCCAAAACACTTTTGGTCTCAAGCATTTCAGATAAGGGAAATTCAACCTGGAGCATGAAATCATATCGTACAAACTGACAGTTAATTCACTCTCCAACTAGGCTGTGAATGGCAGGAACTCTAAAACAAAACAACACCCCCTACACTAAAATGCTTTATTGCAGATCCTATCTTATAGCAGAGATGTTAACAATAAAACAAAATAACAATTGTAAATATATTGACTCCAGGTGAAATTTGGAAACATTTTAAACACATTAAGCCTTTAAAAGATTATTGATGGAGCTACAGCTGATTCAACAGCTGTGTGAGATCATTTTTAAATTGTGCAAAGATAAATTTAAGGAAGAATTCTACAGCCAATAGAATAAACAATATTTATGGAGAGGCTTTAGAATATGTAATCCTAATATATTCAAGAATTTTAGGTTATTGCTCTTTTAAAGAAATGATTCAAGTTACAATTCACATATGTGAAAGGCAGGCAACGATTAAGAACTCTATTTATGTAAATGTCAAGACTTCATACATTTATTAGAGAATCAAGAATCTGTTATCATTATATGGGTGGTTGTCAGCTGCTCAGCAACTCCAGCAGCCAAGTTTCAAATGAATAAATGCAGCCAAGGTACTATTATATTGTGTGTCATGTTTTCCAAATGCAACTAGAAGAATCAAATTGTTTTCATCCCACCTAACCACATAAAATTTGTCTAAGGAAGAAATGCTGAATCGATTTTGCAAAGAAGGGTCCACAAGTGTAAAAGTAAAGGGGAAATATTGGGGTTAACCTGTTGGAAGTGCAATATTACATTTGGCATTTGTCCAAAGACTGATAACTTGAGTAATTTAGAAACCATTGACTTTACACAAGTAAAAGTTTTAAACTAATGAGGTAGTTTTTAAAAATATGTATAGGAAAAAGGAGAAATACCACTAGTTAATTTCAGTAATGATTCTGGTCTAGTCTTACAGCTTGTATGTTGCTGTTCTTATGTGCCTTCAAGGCAACTCCAACTTATAGTGACCCTAAGGGGCCTTGCTCTAATGCTGAGAGTGTGAGTTGCCCAAGGTAATCCAGTGGGTTTCAATGGTTGAGGGTGGATTCAAACCCTGGTCTCCTAGAAGCCTAGTCTAGCATTAAACTACACTTATTCACTGCTAGGTAAATCCTTTGCATTTTCATAACACTGACTTTCACAATGATTACATATCCCTAGTTTTGATCTATTCCAAGAGTCTTTCTAAATTAAAAATCTCAAGTTTCATGGCAGTTTCATGACTCAAATGCCACCAGCAATTAATCAGCGGGTGAACTAATTTTGTCGAGTGATACTACTAGTTCTTTTTATTAGAAATTGGATAGCACAATTAAGAACAAAAGACAGAATACAGGGGTAGGAAGGAGTATCAGCTCAAGAGCTTTGGTTTGTAGATGCCTAGAAGTGGGTCTACCTAAAAGTTAGGAATGACTCACATCATTCAGGTAAATATTGAACTTATTCCAGAACAGATAATTTCCTTCTTTCAGTGGAGTTGCCTCTATTTGATATGTACCACATTTTGTTCCTGACCTTATATCAGATCATTCCATAAAACAAGCTAGACACACATCTCTTTTGCAGTACACAAAATAATAAAGAATATTACACAAAATTAGGAATAATTTGTCAGATAGATGTTGAAAAGTTTCTTATATTGTTTCCAAATAATTCTCGTTGGGTTTGAAGTTCTCAGCTGAAATAACAAAATAACTAATCAGACTGTACAATTTCAAATTTCCTTTTTTAAAAAAATGATTGTCAGTTTATGATAACACAAACAAAAAAAGTCTTAACACAAAGATCTTATATCTCTATTGCTCTATGCAGCAAGGATAGAGACAGGAAATACTTGGCGAACGCTTCAAGATTTATCCATCTACCAACAGCTCAACAGTTTCCATCCTTGTGCTATTGGAGAAACTGACATTTCAGTTTTGCCTTGCTAGAGGAGACATAATTGAAGACATGAGGCCACATAGTATCTGTTTATAGCACACTGTCATGTTAATTTCTGAACATGGCCCACCATCAAAACACATAATGCTCTGGAAGCTTTTGTGCTGAGCACTTTTGGATACTGATCACTGTGTGTTGAAGTTGTTTTTCTGAACACATTCTGTGGGTCTACTTTCACCACTGCAAGGTACCTCACCACTTATAATGAAGGGCAAATCACAACCCTCAAAATATTGGACTATAATTTTCATTAACTATTCTATACAAGGTTGATGGAAACTGCAGTCCAAAGACATCTGAAGGGCCACACTTTGCAAAGTCCTAACTCACACAAAACTAATGAAAAGGATCATAGCAATAATTTCCTTACATAATTGTGAGCGAAGTGTAGAGGTTCAAATTCAGAGGAACAAAACAAGAAGGATTACAAATCTGAATAGAACGAACTGATAAACTTTTAAAGATAAAACTATTATTTCTTTATTCTTGTTTAAGGTAAACTAACATACCACATATAAAATATGGTTGTAATATATAATATATATCTGTCTGTTATATATAAACTTTTTTTAAATAACAGAAATTCACGGAGCCAGTTTACTCTTGTGTGTACAGTAAATACAAAAAACCCATATCACATGATAGTGGAATAAAAAAAAATTAATTAAAAAAAAACTATCTGGAAAGTATTCAATTGTGGATAGCCACTCTTTCAGAATGCATAATTCAAGTGAAGATCCTCAGCATCAAATATACAATATCACATTCACTGTGAATGTTAATTAAGTAGATTAATATAAAAATTGAACATTTATTTATGACAATGTCTTATTCCCACTTGACAAGTTACAGTGAGCAGTCATTGTTATAATGGAAGACTAACATCCTTATGTACCAAGATTATGAACTTGGATGAGTATGAAGTAATAGTCAATATCATGACAAGAAATCTGGCAGGTTCTTCAAAACAGCTGCACTGAATATTAGACAATGTTGGATAGGTGCAAGAAAGATTTAAGATCTGTTTGATTCTTGGTATCCTTTAAAGATGATGGTGTACATAATCCCCACCTACCTTAAATTGAGCCTAAGACAGGGAGCATCTGTTATGCCTATGTCCCTCATAAAATATTCTACAAAAGAAAGGAGCATGAACATTTTTTGATATAAAGCTTAGCATTTTTAAAAACAAAAACAAAAACAAAACAAAACAGAGGTCTGCCTGACTTTTATTGGCCTCTCATCCACACATCAACTTAACATTAGTTGGTGAAGGGACAGGATGCTCTTTGGGAACTGAGAGTACAACTCAGTCTCTTTGTACTGTGATGAACAGAAGAATAACTCACAGTGAGTGGGTGTCTGGTCCTTTTGGAAGGGGTTTCAACCAGATTTGTGACAGCATATCTTGGCCATCAGCCACATCAAATCCAGGGATTTACCTACATGCTGATTCAACATTCAGCAGTTGGTTCAACAAGTCTATCCCAGGGTACCAAACAATATAGATTTAATATATTTTGCAGTTTAGCCATTGACACTATACCACATGAACATACACAGCCCTCACTGCAACTAGAGCAAGCAGAATGGTGTGCCACTGCAACTACATGGCTATCCTAGACTTGGAAATGGCAGAGATTTGATGCTGCCACTGAAGTTGCCAGGAATTTACCTCTCTCTCTTCCCCTGCTAAAGACAGCTAAGCAGTTGTTCTATGTAGAGATGCACCAACAGAATGATGAAATGAATATAAAATTCTGGCAAAAGGCACACATAGCGAGGAACTATTTACATTCAGCCAAATGTTCTCTATAGCTATTTGTAAGTTTGCAAAATAATTTCATTGCTAATGAAAACATGCAAAAATATAGCAGTGACAACCTTATTTAATAAAAAAATAGAAATTCATATAAATTCCATCACTTTATAGTATTAGCCAACAGATAATTTAAAATAATGTTAGGATAGCAAAGAGCATTGATATGAAATCAAGTCAGACTTCATCTGTGATTCAAATACATTCAAGATCAGTCCTCTATACAAGGCACCACTCATTGTTTGGTTTACACACACCGTACTTTGCTTTTGCTCCTGTTTGAATGCCTCTTTGAAGTGCTGCACTGTAGAGATACTGTGTGTTCCTTTGTTTTCCTCATAATTTGGAGACATGTTTTCAGTGAAGTTTAGAGCTGAAGAGAAAGGATGTTGGAGAGTGACTATTTCTTCTACTAAAGTTAGTGCAAACTGTTCAGCAAGTCCCTTCTTGCTGCCTCTTCTTAGGGGCTTTATCTTACAAGTTGGTGGCAACAATTCAATGAGGTTATGAAGGCACTGGAACAAGACAGTTGGATGTCTGTAAAGTAGATTTAGAATAAGGTCAGTAATCACTGTGCAGTAAAATTCACTAGTAGAAAGTTTTAAATGTGAAAGTTGTTCATGACAAGGCAACATATTTATGCTTTAGCTGCTGTCTACAAAAAAAGAAATTTCCTTCTGGAAAAAGAATGAAATACAAGCAAAATGAAAGTAATGCTGAAAAATTCTCAGAAGTAGTGTACTTGCCCAGAAAAGAGCTATTAAGGTGCAATTACAGTTTAGTAATATTTAAAAAACCAAGTTTCAACTTTGTATTCAAAATCAAAATAAATATAACAATAGAGGTAGAAAAAGGAAGAAATGGATTCTCTAAGACAAATGTACAGTGTTACCCCGGGATACGAATGCGCCGCCTTACGAAATTTCCGGGTTACGAAAAAATCCAATTGAAAAAAACTGTTCCGGGTTACGAAGGTTATTTCGGGTTACGAAAGAAATTTTGGTGCTTTTCGGCGCTTTTTCGCACCAAATCGCAGCTTTTCCCCATTAGCGCCTATGGGGTTTCAGCTTGCGAAAGCCTTTCGGGTTACGAAAGCGGCGGCGGAACGAATTATTTTCGTAACCCGGGGTAACACTGTATCCTACTGTGCAGTTACATACTTGAATTTAATATACCAAATATGTGGTCTCATGACTGACTGTTTTGATTCTAAAAGATCTGACTAGAGGGATGTATGAACAATCAACACTCATGTTGACAGTGAACATTTGTCCTACAGAAGATGTTTAATCTAGACCTGGTAAAATATTCTGTAAGATAATTGAGCAAAGTTAAAAGAAATTAGGTATATTATATCCCTGTGATTTCCTTTTGACTATTCCTGTTGTTTCCATCTAGTTTGCTCAATACAGTGGTGCCTCGGGTTACGAAATTAATTCGTTCCGCCATTCCTTTCGTAACCCGAAAATTTCGTAACCCGAAACACTTTTCCGTTAGCACTGGAAAGCCTATAGCTGCACTTTGCAGCATTTGAATTTCGCGCCGAAATGAATTTCGTAACCCGAAAAATATTTCGTAACCCGAAACAGTTTTTGCCAATCCAACTTTTTCGTATCCCGGAAATTTCGTAACCCGATCATTTCGTATCCCGAGGCACCACTGTATGTGCAATTGCAAGCAGTTGTGTCTTCCCTATTTCTTAGCACCATGAGGCTATAGAAGAGAACACTGTCCAATTCAAGCAGAATACAGTTTGCTTTAAACAGTACATAGCAACATCCGTTCTGAAAAGACCCCAATATACTGTCCTTCAAGTTTGTATGAAATGCATTTCTAAGAGTTGCATTAAGTGCCAGCCTTTTGTTTAGTGAACTATGAAAATAATTTCAGTACTTACAAGAAGAAAGTCAATTATTTGTTCATCTTTAATTGTGAATTAACAAGGTATCAGAGTACTATACTAACAAGGCAAAATTCACACTACTTTAAAAAGAAAGTGAACCAAGTATTCCCAGCATTTCAACTATTACCTGCAAAATACTGTTAAAATTCCATCAAAGGGTGTTCTTAGATTCCATTTGAAGAGAGTGCCATTCAGATTTCCAGACTTACAACAAATCACATACTCAGGAAATTCCTTAATTGGTATGCACTCCATTTGTTTCTGTAGCCATGTATTTATAGGATTCAGTGTATAGTCAGTAGAGGTTATTTGAAATGACTGTTTGTATAATACTGCACAAAGTGTAACAAGATCTTTCATGGAGCCTGTAGCAGGGACAGAAAGGTGGACAAAGCATTTAAAAAATCCGTATCTGCTTCCTAATTCTATATACTGTAATTAAAAAAGTGGGGAGTGGAAACCAGAAAATATATTCCCCGAGGACAATTTGTTTTCTGATAAGAAGGTGCTGGAAATTCTTTTTGTAACCATCTTCTAAATTCTTGTGGTTACTGGGAAAAAATGTAAAATATGTATTATGCTCCTTAGTTATACTATTTATTCTTATAGGAATGGATATTCAGAGGCAACAACCCTTTCCACATACTACACACAACCTCTAGTATCAGTTAAGAAAAGCACTTGGTGTTCCCATAGCTGATTTAAAATTATAAAGTTATCTTCCATTGTAGCAGGACTAGGAATCATCCAGTGTTCCAGATACTGGTGAACACAATGTTCCACAAGCCTTAACCAGCAAGGTCAATAGCAGGGAATGATGAGAACTGCAGTTCAACAGTATCTGGATGGCAGCATGATTCCCTGCCATGTCTCATAACACATCAAATTTTAAAATATTATTTCCATAAATCATACAAGAACTGGATATAGGAAGGGGAGAAATTATATAAGACAAGGACAAGGAGAAATTGTATTGTCTCATTTGTTCTTTAGTAGGGTGTATGCTAATGAAAACTGCTGTCACAAAGTCATGAAGGAGGATAAACATCTAAAGGAAAACAAGAATGTGAATATTTTAAGTTCCATGTCCAACAACGACTGCAAAGTACACTCATCCCTCCACATTCACCGGGGTTAGGGGCACAGGACCCCCATGAATGTGGAAAAACCGCAAATAAGAAAAACACTGTTTTTACCTGAGAGAACACCTCTCTAGGACATCTGCCAGACATTGACCATAGCATTGCACTGGAGGAGCTACAAATACCTAGTGGAGTGTTCTCTCTAGGAATCTTTAGGTCTGTCATTGCAACATTTGGTTAAAGTTGACCACAGAATTGCACTGGAAGACCTAGATATTCCTGGAGGGAACATATTAATCAAATATGTGAATAATCAAATCAGCAAAAGTCAAAGTTGCAAATGTGGAAGGATGAGTGTACAGTCAATAAACTAAAACAATAGTTTTTACTTCTAAAATAATATTTTGGAAAACACAGTAAGAAGCAATAAAAACAAACCCTTGTTTTAAAAATAGTAAAAACAATGAATTAATCTTTGTACCAAGTTTGAATTTACCTGTCTCTTTCAGATTTACTGAATATTTTCCACTAAAAATCTCTACCAGATTCAGTAAAATATTACCACATAATAAAGTCAGTTTTTTGCTTTTCTGTGGATTTCCATCTTTGCATTTTTTCTTCTTTGCATGCAGTAGGACCATACAGTGTACTTGATGCAATGCCAAGAAAGGAGAGAGCTGAGTAACTGCAGTAAAGGCTTTTGTCCTCTCTGCCTTCACTTGAAAAGGTCCTCCATTACATTCTTTTCCATTATGGCAATCTAACTTGATCCTTTTAGGACACGGCTCTAGTTGCCAACATGATGTATGCTCTGGCAGTGTAGCTTTCTTCAGCATAACAACATTAGACTGGCACCTAGTTGGAAAAACTGAAGGACATTTCTGATGCATTATCAGAAACAAGCTGACATCACCAAGCAGCCTGTTTAAAAAACAAAAACATAAACATAAACATAAAAGAACAATACACAGAGAGGAGGACACATTTTTGAAAATCCAGGATTGCTTTTATACAATGACCTTCATATTTAATAAGCTTGTACCTTACCATTTCTTTTATATTAAACATACATTGTAAAATACAAATACCAAAACCCATAATTTTTACATTTCCTTTTTGGGCCATTTTTTAATGGCCAAACTTCCTGATTTTTAATTTTTCAATTGTTGGGATGATCTAATTTATCAAGATGAATGGTAATGTCTAATACTGTGGGGGAATTAGGCTACTTACAAATCACATTCTTCCATTAATTTTACTCCAACTACTAGGTTGTCCTCTGCTACTCGGAACCAAATCTCCTCCACATAGTGCTCTTGGTCTGCATACTGAGTTGATGTGTCATTTTCAAGGGTTTTCTCAGTTTCATCCCAGAGTGATACAAGACCTCCCTTACATTAACAAGCAAACAAACAAACATATATTTATACATATACCCAAAGCCATTGTTGCAAATTGAGAATCCCAGAATCAAGAAACCTTTCCCATGTATTCTGGTTAAAACACTATGATAAACTACAGTCACTACCATTTACAGCGCGCCCGCGCCATACGCGGCCTTGAGCATACGCGCTCAAGCCGCAGGGCGCGCGCGGGGCGGCACGTCCCAGTCAATTGAATGGTCGCGTGCGCCCGTTGCACCCCGCGCGCTCCCGCGCCGCTGCGCACGAGCCCCATTGTTTCCAATGAGGCTCGAGCATAGGCGGAATTCGCCTTACGCGGCGGGATCTGGAACGGATCCCCGCGTAAGGCGAGGACGGACTGTACATTAAAAATATGTGAAAAAGTTTACACAGATCTTCTAAAATACCTTCAACCCATACCCTTATTTACATACTGTATGTTTCCCTTTTTACCAAAAACTGGTACTCAAACAGCTAACAATAGAAGAATCAAATATAAATATAATGTAATTGCCCACATAAAAACAAAACAGTTAAAAGCACAACCATAAACACATTAATAACAAAATAAACAACACGCAACAGTTAAAATTTCTTCAACAGCAAACTTGATTAAATGCTAAAAGTGTGTATTTCTTCTTCTACTAAGTATTTGCCTGTAGCCCGAAGGACAGCAAAGAGGTAACCAGGCTCATTTTCTTTAATACATAGTTCCAGATCAGCCATGAAGGTGATCTCTCATGTCTCCCACAAACTTATCCCTAACACAGAGGTAGGAATCATGTCACCCTCCAGATGTTGCTGGACTGCAATTTCCACCCATCCTAGTCAGAATATTCAATGGTGAGGAATACTGGAAGCTACAGTCCAAAATCAGTAGATGGGCCACATGATTCTCACCCTTGCTTTAATGGTAACAAGACCAAAACAAGGCCTAAGATCCTAAGAACTGGTTCACAAACACATCTCAAAGGCAATCCTGCATAAGGTATGTTACAGTAGCCTGAATGGGATGAAACTAAAGAATATTTCATCACGTCTACAACTGACAACTACACAAATTGTTGCCATTGCCACAGTCGCCTTAGTTATTAAGATGCATTCCACCTTAATAAGACACATACCTCTTGAATCTACAAGAGGAGTGAAGCCTCATCCTGCATTGTTCCTTGATTCCCTTTTGAATTATCAGGAGCAACTCTGTCCTGTTTTGATTAAGTTCCTGTTTATTCACTCTCATCCAGACCATTACAGAGATTAGACAATGATTTAGAGCTAGAACAGCTTCTTCGGATATCGATGGGAGGAAGACCAAGGGCCGAAACAGACTGGCCCAAAGTGGTGGAGTGAAATCACCCACGGAAGAGCTGGGTGGGCACCATGGCAACTGAACGCTGCAACCCCAATCTGGCCAGCCTCCCCAAATAAGAGCAGGGGGTAAAAGCTCCTATTTGGGGTGAAAAAAGCTGCCCCTTTGCTGCTAGAGTCAGCTTTTTGCTGGCTCTGGATCAAGTGATGTGTGAACACCACGTCCCAAAGCTAAACAGATGCCGGACGGCCTGTAATCACTGGCACAGCTTCTGTCTGGCTCGGGGGCATGGCATGTCTAAATGCCATGCCCTCAAGCCAACACAGAACCGGACTTTTGAGGCCATCTGTTATGCCCCCAAGTTGAGTGGCACTGACATGCTGGTGGCACTGAATCCCTGAACTCCAAATTATCTCTTCCAGTGGTTTCATGTATATGTTATATGTTAATAAGATGGAATGGTGAGGGACTGTTCAGGCCAATGGCTATGTCACCAGACTGGAATCTGACCGTTTTACCCCCTTTACACATCTCTTTAGGAAGAAATTGAGACACTGTAAAACAATACCTCCAAGTTCAATCTCAGGCAACTGAGGCACAATACTATGAACTAGTTGGGACATACTCCACCTCTCCAGTTCCTATTACAGTGGTACCTCGGGATACGAAATACCCAGGTTACGAAATTTTCGGGATACGAAAAAATCCCATAAGGAATTATTGTTTCGGGTTACGAATGTTTTTTCGGGTTACGAAAAAACTTTTGGTGCTTTTTTCGGCTTTTTCGCACGGAATCGCGGCTTTTCCCCATTAGCGCCTATGGCAATTCGGCTTACGAAGGCTTTTCGGGTTACGAAAGCGGCCGCGTTACGAATTAATTTCGTAACCCGAGGCACCACTGTATAGGGTGTCTACTCAGAAAATTAACTTTATTTCTATACCACAATCAATCTTAAAACCAGATTGAAATTAGATAACTTGCCTCTTTCAGAAACACCTAGAACTAAGATGAGTCCAAACTGTAAATTTTATAAGCTAGGATGTACATCGGTCAAGTGCAGATACAGAAAGTTTCTGCCTTCCAAGGTTGCTGTTCACTTCCTGTGCCCATAATAACTATACAAGCAGATGCCACAGCTATATCTAGTAGATTTTTGTTGCAATATAAAAAAGAACTGCGTTGAACTGGTGATCAGATGGAATGCAAGTCAACATAAACGACAGGCAAGAAGTGGTGATCATCAACCTTTAACAAGAACATACCATAGCACCAAAGCATAGAATCTTAGAGCTTGAAAGGATCACAAGTGCCACCTAGTTCAATCTCCTGCCATAAAAAATACACAACTAGAGCACCTCTGAAAGATGCCCATCCAACTTATTTTTTTTATTTATTTAATTCATTTGTATGCCACTTTTCTCCCAGAGTGGGATCCAAGAAAAGAGGCACAGAAAAGAGTCAGTTTAAAAATGTTCACAATAAAGTTTTTAAAAGAATTAAAACCATCACATAAAACAGTATAAAACCATTTAAAAGACATACAAAAGTTTAAAAAGATAGATAAAACATCTCAGTAAGAAGCTTCTGTGTGCTTATATATTAAAAACCTACTGAAACAGAAAGCTGTTTTACTGCCAAAGAAAGGAAAGCAGGGAGAAAGTCAAGCCTGCCACACAAGGGACTTCCAGGGGATAGAAACAGCCAACGAGAAGCCTATCTCTCAAATCTTCACCAAGGAAATCTATGGTTGTGGCAGAAGTGAAAGAGTACCTTCCTCTGTAGATCTTAGAACTCTGGCAGTCTTTAAAATAGCCTAGACCTAAGATGTAAAGGGCTATACAGGTCATGACCATTGCTTTGAATTATGCCTGGAGATGAACTGGTTGCCAATGGAGTTGTTTTAATAAGGGAATTATATGTTCCCTATAACTAGCCCCAGTCTACATTCTGGCCACAGCATTTTGGATCCACTGAAGTTTCCAAAAAGTTTGCAAAAAGGCAGCCACATGCAGAGTGTGTTACAGTGGTCCAAATGGGATATAATCAAGGTATGTGTTACCATAGCCAGATCTGGCATCTCAAGAAATGGTTACAATTGGTACGCTAGTTCTGACTGTGCCAATGCACTCCTGGCCACTGCTGAGACCTGGGCATCCAGGCTCAGAGTTGAATCCAGGAGAGTGCCCAAACTGTGACCTTGAGGTTTCAGGAAGAAAGTAACCCCACCTAACACAGGTAGAGTCCCTATTCCTTGAGCCAACCTCTGTTTAAGGACCTCCAAAGACTGGGAATCCACTACCCTCCAAGGCAATCTATTCCACTGTTGAGCGGTTTATAGTAAAATGGTTCTTATTAATGTTTAAGTAGAATTTCTTGATTTATAATCTGAATAACAGGAATCACTCTGTAGTGCTTACATTCTTTAGTAACTAAATTTCAAGCAAATATTTCACTTTACAAATAACTTTATCATTTGTTTCACTGTATTGAGGGTTTTTTTTTTTTGTTTCCATTAATAAAACAAAGAAACAAAAAACAAACGTCAAAACTGAGCCAAAATATAAGGAAATTAATTTCTTACAGGGTCGTGCCAGCCAGTAAGGGCCTTTTCTGCCAAGTATTGACCAAGCTTGGCTATACCAGCTATAAGAAAATATAAATAAACCCACCACATCCTTTAAAATAAACCCTTTTCCAAAGTTACTGACATGAATTTTACCTTTACTGCGCTTGGAAGACTATGTTTTCGATCCTGAACCATGTCTATTAATGCATTACAACTCTCTATCAGAACATTTCCTTTGAGACGGAGATGCTGCTGTAGCTTTTGAACAGAAGCAAAGCCAGCCTATACAATATAAAATAGAACAAAGCGTTCACAACTAGAAATGTAAGATACATTTCATATGATACTACAGTCAGTAAGATGTAACCCCTGTAAATATCACTCCTATTATATATATATAAAAAAATCTCTAACTTGCAAACAAGAAGCCTTCTGCTTGCCATGAAAACAAATAATGGATGATATGCAGTGAGAAAGCTCAGCCAGTTTACTTGCTGACTGTAAAATCCCTTCAAACAAATGATTTGCATAACAGAAATTATGCAATTTTGAATCATGGACATCAGTTTCTTGCAGCAACTGCCTTTCTTTGATCTTCAACTATGCTGAACCAACAATCCTTTTGCTGGCTACAGATCCCTTTGGCTGTCTAAGCTGTTTTGGGAAGACAACTTTGGAGAGTGAAAAAACATTTATTACAGAATCTGGGCCATGAATAAGTCTGTCACGCTATGGTGAATAATTTACCCTACATGGATTGTGTGACTTATGGATGCATGTCACTAATAGGATGTGTGCATTTGACCATTATGCTATCTGCAGCCATTCCATCAGGTTGCAATGACAGAGAAAGATATGGTTACAATTCACTGAGAAGCCAGCTGATTCTTCCCCCATCTGTCCCCAACAGCATCCTGTCCATCAGGTCCAGGCAAGAGAGAGCAGAAATTTGGCAGCTTTGCTAAAAGACCAATAACTATGTTCTTATTTCTGATTATTGCTGTAAAAACTTTAACTAAGAAAGTGTACCTGAGCATGCTTTTCTCTTCCTAACTCCCATTTTTTCTTTTTCCTTTTGTAGCATGTATCTTAAACTGAAATCCTAGGGGCAGACACTGTCACTACAGTTTTTTGTAAGGTGCTCAGAATCCTTTCCAGTTGAAGAGCAGCAAAAATAAATAAATGCATAATACAATAAATGTGTGTAGTAAGAGATCATGAAAATACAACCCAGTGGTTAGTACAGGTCCCTGTACTAACTGTATTAACTGTTCCTGTTCAAGTACTGTACTAACTAAAGCTGCCCCTGCTTAGCTTCCAAGAACAGACACGATCTGATCCCTTTAGGATACTTAGGCTTACACATGAAGTACAGAGTACTAAAAATAACCATCATTCAAAACCTTGAGCTGTAAAGAGTTTTTAGTACCAGTTAAAAATAATCCACAGCCAGAGTACTAGCTAAAATTACCTGTGGCAGCCAATGTGGACAGCCAAAATATCAACAAAACACATACAGTAGGAGACAGCTTTATCAGGACAAAGGGTTTGGAGTTTAGAGCTTGGTTAGGAAATCTGAAGTCCTTGGCCTAATTTTATGAAAACTCAGGAAGCCTGGAAGATAAAATGACTGCAAAAGGAGGGGGGGAGTCTAGAGGATAACAGCTGGACTGCATGAAGGGATGGAAGGAGCAGAGGGCTGCTCTCAGCATTTTATCAGGTTATCTGTCTCTCTCCCAGGATTCCACTGAATAGGGAGGAACAGTGAATGAATATGAATGATAGAAAGAATGAATACACTTGTGCATTTAAACAGAAGGAGGCTCTGCCTACCAACAGCATCTGCCCCTGACATGAGGAGAAAAAAAAGTCTCCCTATGCTTTCAGTAATATCATGGACTCATTGCTGGCACTGAAGAGGCAGGCTTTGGGGGAAGCCAAGGTATTCAGCAAAGTGCATCTCTATTACAATTTATCTATTGCTAACACACAAAGGAGCCTGACAATTATTTCTGTCTTGACTTGGGGAAGATTAAATAATACAAACCAGGGGAAGCAGTTATATCTTTACCAAATGTTTAGTAATGTAGTAATGGCTCATTGTCCTCAGATCCTAAAGGTCTAAGGCAACAAGCCTATGCTTCACTGGTCAAGGGGCCACTGGACACTATGATCTGCCATCTTCATCAATGCTGAGGGGAGATTTCTGCAAAATGTTCCTATTCTCTGGCTGTCTTACTAGGCAATCCCCAAAACGGGCTGCAGAATGATTAAAGAGACCTCCCCTTCCCATAACAGAAACTGCCAGATCACCAGCTGACATGATTAAGTTTCTCTTGTGAGAGGATTCACCCTACTCATCTCTGGCCATAGATTACTTCAGATGGCAGGGCATAGAAATAACAGTACTGCTGCTATGGACTTCCTTGCCCTCTCAACAGGTTTGCTTTGTAAAGGGAATCAGGGGTGGGGGGCTAATTTCCAAGAAATGTAGCTTGAAATTTAAACAACAAATCCCACAAAAATATGTATGGATTTTCTTCTCTGTGCTTAACAGTCCCCAGTAAGAACTGACATCAAAAGTTGTAGCAACAATTCATGTCCCTTAACCTTATTGTATTTGTTTATCCTCAGCCACATTTATAAGAGTGAATAGTCAGTTCTAATATCTTGTTCTGCATTAACAAACTTGTAACTAAAATGATAAAAACAGAGTTTATAACCACGAAAATGCACAGAATACAAAATTTTGTGTTGCCAAGACATATCATGAGGTGGATCCTGCCCATAAACCTGTAATCTTGCTTCAAGTGCTTTGACAGTAAGAACGCAGTTCTGTTGCAGGTCTACTGCAGATGATGAGTCTTCCTCATTTGTTATGTTATTCTAAAGAAAGACAATACACATTAAATCAGTGCCTGAAAGCAAACAAGGCACAGATACACGATTTCAAAAACACAAAAGGGCTTAAACATACAATTCAGATTTTTCTTTGAGGAATTTTGAGAAACAAAGAGGAATGCTTATAAAATGTTAATGAGGAAATAAAATATTTTCAAAATGTAATTACATTAAAATATTGAATTATGATTAAATATATTTGTTTTATTATGTTCCTTTATGACATTTCTGACTTACGCCAACCCTAAGGCAAACTTACCATGTGGGTTTCTGTGGCTGAGAGGGTATGATTCACCCAAAGTCACCCAGTGGGGTTCTAGTGCCTTAACAGTGATAGTCCCAACAGTCAAACCATAACATCACACTGGCTTTCGATTAAATATATACTGAAACAGTACATGGTATTACATTAAGTTTTTTCAGCTAAGCTAACAAATACTTCAAAGAGAAAAGAAAACAAGTATGAAGTATTAACAGAATTCTCCTAATTCAGCAAAGGAGATCTATATGCATAAGATCCTATGGGGATGCACACATATATTAGAGGTGAATGTGAATCTATAAGGATTTAGTATTAGTTTGCTCTTATACATATCTAATAATCTGTGTGCAGGCTTTTTGTCATACTAACCCATGGTACCAGGCTATAGTTTCATGGCATATGATGCAACCCCTCTACTGAAGTCAAGCAGGGCTAGATCTGACCAGTGGCCAAATTGAAGACTACCAGGGATCCAATATACACTTTTGTGTTTCAGGATATAAAGAGAGAGAAATGAATACAAAAACAGTATACATTTCCATTTAGTTGTAGCCAATCTGTTCCTAACTATAATGAATTGCACCTAACAGACTTCAGTTCAGCAACAAAACCTGTGAAACATGACTGCCCATTTTGAACATGGCACTATATATCTTTCAGGTTAAGAGAACAAATTGTTGTGAACCGCAGGCTCACAAATTCTTCAGCATAAAAGAAGATCAGATGCATCTGCTTCTATTTTGGATTAACCATGTTTTCCAAACCATAAAATTCTAATTAATTATAACAGGTTAGGCTGAATCAAGCTAACCTTATAAAATACCATTTGAAACTGGGTTGTTTCAATATATTTGTTTTCTTGGCCTGACCCAAACAATGTACAATTAAATTAGAACAGAAGCCAAAAGAGAAAGATGCGGAGCATGTGCTCAAGTTTGTTGCAGGTTATACGCAATCCTAAATCAGAGAAGGAAAAGTGTGACTATTTCCATCCCCAGGAATGGAAGACCAGAGTTCAAATCCCTGCTTGGCCATGGAAACCGACTGGTTGAATTTGTGCAAATCACACGTTCAGTCTCAGAGAGGGACAAAGGCAAAACCCCTTCTGAACAAATCTTGATAAGAAAAACAATGACAATAAGGCTTAAAGTCATTTCCAGATGATATTGTTATGCTGCAGCCTGTGCAAGTGGCACCTGTTAGCTTTTTGCATTGCATTTCCCATCAGCTAAAATGGCCAGTCTTGAGGGATTTCAATTACCGGTATATAGGAGTTGAAGTTCAAAACACTGGGAAGCATGGGGTTCAGGAAGGTAGATTTCTGTCTGAACTAGGCACCTGCTAGCCTACGGAATATGCACAGCAGGATCTAGCCAATGGATTATGAACAAAAAACAATATTAAAGATTAAACATTATTTCACCATTTTTTTCCTTATTAACAAAAACGTACCCCTACAATTTCTTCAGTTAGTAAATCTTACCGCATAATTAACCTTTACAAAATCTGTAATTTGGAATGTATTCAGATTTTCTGAAATGGAATTACTCTTTAGAACTAGTATTTGTTCAGTTCCAATGCCAGCAAAATCATCTACGAGAATGGATGTCACATCTTTCCAGCAGAAAGCCACCTGCAACATATTAAATATCAGAAGTGTTTCTAGATATACCTGATAAACACTTACAAAGGCTTCTTGGTGATTTTGACACTGAAGGGTATTGTTTACGTTTAATGAAAAGCCTGTCTGCAGTAACTTGGTAGGCAGCTTTAGATATTGTGGAGTAGCTGCAATACCATTTTACAATAACACTGGAATACATTTATCTCTTGTGGTACTATAACAGAAACTGTAAATAATCAAGACTGGAAAAAGTTGTACAAAACCATTGGGGAAATGTATAAACATTTTATGCACAATGCTGCAGGACCTTTAAAATTATATTTATATCTTGCTTTTAAAGAATCTTTTTCCTAAATGGTTTACATAACTGTCCCACCATAAGTGTCATCTTCCTGCCTATGAGGGAGTTGACCAGGCAGGCCCAACTCTACCAGGGCTAGCCTGGAAGAAGAGACTCCTCCCTCCATAACTGTCATCTTCCGGCCTATGAGGGAGAGAATAGGCTGAGCCAGCTCCATCAGGGCTAGCCTGAAGAAGAAGAGCCCTCCCTCTGGTCCATCTGCCTTGGTCTAGGCCTCAGAGGGAGAGAAGAATGCTGGACCTGATCCTCCCCCCCCCCTCACCATTCCCTTCTCCTTTTGTGTCATGTCTTTTAGATTGTAAAGCCTGAGGGCAGGGAACCGTCTATTATCCCCTCTGTTGTAAGCCGCCCAGATTCCCAGTGATTGGGTGGCATATAAATAAATCCTATTATTATTATTATTATTATTATTATTACATGTCACTTAATTTTCCATGAACCAAAAAGTTAATTTCTGATGAATACAGTCGGCCCTTCTTATAAACTGATTTTTTTTTAACACGGATTCAAGCATCCAGTTTGAAAATATTCAAAAAAAGTATGAATTTCAAATATCAAACCTTTCCATTTTTTATAAGGGACACCATTTTGCTGTGCCATTGTATTTAATGGGACGAGCATACACGGATTTTGTTATAGACGGGGGAACCAAGCCCCAACGTATAACAAGGGTCCACTGTACTATGTTCAAAAGTTCAGGTATCTCATTTTGCATCTTTACTCATGACAGAGATTGGTGGGAAAACTACCATTTTGGCCTCCAGCTCAGCAACCTTCCCACCACTTGCCATACTAATTGGGATTCTGGAAGTATTAATACTCAAAAGTAATTTTTTTCCAGTACTGTACTAGCTTTTCCAGAAAACCATCATCACTGCATGGGTGGACTGGAATAAGTGTACACAAGCTGAGAAGGCAGAACCAATTGTTACAGAATGTGAGAGGAAATATACAGTTCTAAGAACAAAAAGGCAGAATGTCAATACCTGAAAATTATGTTTCCATACAGCACACACGTCTCCTGAAGCAAATGTCACAAGCACCATCTGGCTACCTCCTTTCACCACCACCATTTGTACTGAACAAGGTTTCTCAAATGGAAGCTGATGAACATCTTTAGGCAGACCATCTCGGAAGAGAACCAACTGGCTTTTACATGTGACAGCAACAAGCGATGTCCTGAACTTACTTCTTAACTTCTCAGCTTTGCAAACATGCACACAAGATACAATGTTACCATAAGCATGAGGCAGAAAAGCAGCAGTTGTTAGCACTTGCTGTTTGTCTAGCGCATAGGCAAAACATTCAGTACCCCAGATGTGTGCATCTGATTTGGCAAAACTCCGACCATCACCATCCTCTGGCAAACGAGAAGATCTGGTTCCTAGGACAACAGTACCTTCATCCTTAATCCTACCCACCCATTTGATGGATGAAAACTGAACAGAGGCACATACAACCGTGCCAGTTTGGGGAGAAATATGAAACAGTTGTTTTCCATAGGTCCACAGAACTGTTGGACCATCAAGTATATTTACAGGTTTTTTGAGTTCATAATCCAATTTAAAATGTAGGACCACCACAAATTTGTTAAAGTTATGAAGGAACAGTAAAATATATTTAATGTTCTTCTTCTTTCTCTTTTTCAGTAGAATACAGGGATGAAGAATTCCTGTCCTGAAGCAACAAGCACAGCTGCAATTGATCATTTCAACATCCTCCCCACTCATGATGAATGACCCAGTGGATGTCTCAACAAACAGTTTTGTACCAGTGTCAAAAGTCATTCGTCTGACATGTAATTTGGTGATTTTGCTATTGCCAAGATGTGAAGATTTTTCTTCTGACAGCTGGAAAATAAGGACCTCCCCATTATAAGACAACAACTGTTCTTGTTGATTTTGTAACATTTTTCTTCTTTAAAAAACATCCATGACATGAAAACTGGATTCTCCCTTGGTATCAATGATTCTTCTGTTCAATTTAATCTATGACCTGAATGTCATTTTCACAACCTGTGGGAGGAAAAGTTAATTCTGAAATAGATGGTAGATCATTTTAACTGGAATAAAAGCAAATGAGTCCAGACAATTTGGTTGAGCAAGTGCATCATAAATCCTGTAATCACCTTCACTCCACAGTAAGCATCCAGAAATAAATATTGTATGGCACTTTCTAAGATTGCAGACCTTAACCTTCCAGCCAATACATCTCATGCAGCCAATCAAGGATTGCAATCCAGCCTATCAAAAACTCTCCACTGACTCTGAACCTCTGCGGAAACAAAAAAAGTACTTGCTATGTCTATGTATTTATCAGAGGTAAATGCAGATCCACGGAGGCCAGCCGGGTCTGTCTAGGACTAACCAGATTCTGGAGGTACCAGGTGCCAGTAGAATGCTTACCTTTCTCCTTTCCTGTACAAAGAAATAGGAGTGGGGCACATCTGTTATCTCTCATCCACCTGTCTCAACTGTCCTCTCAAATGCCTGGAAGCATTGGTTGAGAAAGCCAGATGAGAGGGAACAGCAGGGAATCATGTCCAATATATTCCAAGCCACTGGTGGCTTAGAACAAAGGAATCTACCACTCATCCCATTCCAGGTCTATACCACCTGCCTATGTCCTGGTCCCACTAGAACTGGAGTTAAAGCAAAATGCCATGCAGTAGTGCATGGCAATTTCCCATGCTGTCTTAATGTGTTTGGTGGGACTTATTCTTAGGTATGAATGCACAGGAAGGTAGCTTCAAGCTATTATGAACTAAAACAACAAAACAGGTCCAAAGATAATCAAAAACATCCTGGCAGGAGAAATGCTGAATACTAGAAGGCATTCACATAAGCATAAGCACAGGATTACATTACATACTTATGTATTTCTTATTTAGAAACATTCAGTACAATGAGAAATCCCAGTGATATAGTGTCTCTGCCTAAGTGACAGAATTCCTCTTAAAGACAGTGAAGCATATAAATGAATTAGGCACTTGTGGAGGTTTTGGAACAGGGCAAAGAGGACAGGGCACCTGCCCTATTCTCATCTTCCACAAATTAACTTATTTCTGCCATTAAAACAAAAGTACTAAGCAACATATCCTTTAATCTACTATTTGAAGAAAATATGTTTCTGAATGCTGTCTCCTGCATGCTAATGGAGGTTCAGACTGCACGGAGAAACTTGAATACCTGGATGAGTATAGATCTTTCTCTGTCAAAGCTAAAATGGCTCCATCCACTTGTATCCAATGCTAAGAATTTGGCTGCTATTTGGCCTATGTGGGCTGCTGTAAGGAAATGTAATTATCTGTAAGAACATATAGCACAATTAGAAATATAAACTCTCTGGAAATATTGAAGCCATGTTTTTGCCATTTTTTCCAGGGGAAAAATTCAGGGAGAGAAATGAACAAATGCAATATTAGCAATATTTACTTGGCTTGCCATAAAGTCATAATGTTTGATAAAGTACAGTTTATTCAATTTAAATTTATTTTAAAATGTTTGCCACGAAAACAGCTGCAAGATCCTGAACTGTAAGGAACAACTAAACTATAAAGGACATCTTTGATTTTGCTAGTTTATGAGAATCCGGCAAAAAGATCTCAAAAAGCAATGCAAAATCCAAAACTATTAATATCAGTAAAAGCGAATATAATTATTTTTGCTCCTGTAGACCTCCACAGTAGCAAAGAGACATGAAGAACTGATTCCCATAAAAAATTATTGAGAAAAGGAAAGCAAGACCACAGACTGTGGTGATGCAACCAAGAGTACAGTCTACCTGCTACAGTTTTTAGCAATAATGTGGGGAAAGTAAATATATAAACACATTTATTCAATAATCCATTTTCCCCAATTCTTCTAAAACAAAGGGTTCAGAGGAAAATCCTTTTCTATGATTCCCCCCCTCCCCCTTTTCATGTTCCTTCGCATCTCAAACTACAATCACTGTTACAGAGCACTGGCAAGCATAGAAAAATATCCTCTATGGTTGTATATTGCTGAATTGGCCTAATGAACCTTAATACTATACTACAGAAAATAATCCAGGCAATAGAACAGAGATCAAAGACTTTATCCTGCAAAGGCTCATATGCAACATCAGGAACAATGACAACAGCATAATAATTATCTGAGAAACTTGGCTACTCAGGCAACATGCCTAACAAAGCGTCCTGCTTTGGAACTATTCTCACTTATGAGTGCTCTCCCAGATAATTCTAACTCCAAAGGAAAGGTCACCAAGCATAATCCTACACATCTTTATATGTGCCAACCAATTTCAAAGGCCCTTGGTCCCAGGGAAATAAGCACAGGATACAGTATCAACAAAATCAAGCAAGCACCTGGGAAGAAAAAACAACCTTGGCCCCTCTAGAATAGTGTTTCTCAAGTTATCTCATGTGGTAAGATAGGCAATTCCCCTTTCCTACTTGTGCCACTGGATTCAACTTTTTTTTTCTTGCCATGGGTCAGTACTACAAATCACTACTTTGAGTAGCACTGCTGTAGAAATCAGAAGGGAAGCACAACCATCAAGGTAGATGTTGCAATTCAGGCTGCATCTACACTGCAGAATTAATGCACCTTGATACAGCTGTAACTCCATGGCCCAATGCTATGGAATTTGGGGATTTATAGTTCAGCAAGATATTTAGCCTTCTCTGTCAGAGTTCTGGTACCACAACAAAGTACAAATTCCAGGATTCCACAGGATGGAGCCATGACATTTAAGGTGGCTCCTAATTTCCTCATAACTGCAGTGGCTCTCTATGCAACTGTAGGATGATAGAAATCCCTATTTGGTTGGTGCTTTGTTGGTATTGGCGGCAACAGCCCCAATGAAAGGCAGTGAGATTTACTAAAGAAGTTACAGGGATTGCACGTAGCCTTTGTACTACAGAGTCTGAGGATGGGTGAGTAATAATAATAATAATACGTTTTATTTATAGACCGCTATTCCGCAATGATCATAGCAGTGTACAGTAAAATCGTAATATAATACAAAATACAGTTAAAGGAGGGAGAAGTCTCGTCCTTCAGGCAGTCCCTGATGTTGCTGGGTCTGCCTGATGGCTCCCTCTGAGGCCGAGATGACAGTTGAGGAGGGAGGGTAGATGCTTGGGCAGATAACACTCCTGTAACTTTAACTGCTGTGTTAAAGAGGATATTAATACAATTACCTCTTGTCATCTTATATTGCTGAGAGAGATGCTGTGGCAGCTAAAATTCTTTCTCAGCAAGTAAAACAAGTATAAGAGCACTGATGCACTTTGCATTCAGGTCAGCCCTACAGTATTAATTCTGAACCAGTGGCATAATTAATTTGGGAGTGCATACGTTTCAGGATGTGAAAACATTTAAGCCAGGTAACCACTAATTACCGGTGAATTTGAAGGTGTGGTCAGATTTATCCCAAAGGGCAGGAATAGTATTTTCTTCTACGTATTTTAGAGCTGGGCCCCACTTTGAAAAAAGGCTTCCAAGGCTGAGAGCTAGTTTAGAACTGATACAAATGAAGGTCTTCTTTATAACAACGGATTAGGAATGTGCATCACCAGACACTGCTGGATTTCATCTCCCAGGAAATTTCAGACAAACAAGGTCAGCATTTGGGCAACCGTACGAATTACAACTGTACTTGCAATTCTATATATATCAGGCCAAAAGTCAGCCCTTTTGAGGCGGACGGAACTTATTCTTGGGTCCTGTGCAAAGAGAAACAAGAGATAAAAATTAAAGAGTAAATTATAAAATATATTATAAATTAAATTATAAGGGCAAAGCAAGTACTTTACAATTTTATTCACAGAAAGTAATTTTTATAATGAAGATATTTTAAAATGTTATTAGTGTTTGAGGTTGCGCTAATGAAATTTAATCATGAGGTCTAAGTATACAATAATAATCAGCTTGTTCAGTTTATACAGTAGTATAAAAAGAAAATAGGAAATTGTTTTATATTTAAGAGCAAGAACATTAAGGGTATATAGGAGAAATGTAGGTATATTCTCAGATAAGTGGGACATTTTCATGTTTTTATGTAGTTGTAGGGATTTTGGGGGGTTAGTTTGTCTATTTGTGTATAATGTTCTTGCTGTTTTGATTTTTGGTTTTTTAAAAGGGGGAAATGGATGTTAGGAAACAGAATGATTTTCTGTTTATAACTGAATCCCCATTCAGCCATGGAAGTCCACTGGGAGACCTTGGGTAAGTTACACTCTCTCAGCCTCAGGAGAAGGCAATGGCAAACCTCTTCTGAACAAATCCTGCCAAGAAAACCCAATAAGTTTGCCTTAGGTTCACCATAAAGGCAACAGCAACAACAACACAAGCAGCTCAAGGCCCAAAACAACAGGCAGAAAAGAAAGGGGAAATCTCTTCCCCTCAACTATATGATCAGACATCCTTTTCCAGGACATGTCCTACACTTCAACTTTCTTTTCAGGAAGCATTCCAAAATGTCCTCCATTTGGATCATGACTATGAAGCATGGATTCATATTAAGTGTCTTAAACTTTATCTGGTCACGTCCTCCATTTTTCCTGAAGGCCCTACCTTCAGGGTGACTGGACATCATCCTCCTTTTCCAGGAGGTGTCCTCCATTTCAACCTTCTGTCCAGGAGGAATTCCAAAATGTCCGCTGTTTTCGAGCATGACTAAGAAGCATGGGTTTACATTTACAGGAGTGTTTTGTTTTTTGGCTTTCTATTTGGTCATGTCCTCCATCTTTTTTCCCCCCTCCAAGGTCTTACATTTTGTGGCACCTCGTCCTCCTTTGTGGCGAGTGACAAATACTCAGGAGAGAGCCACCCTTTATTATGCTTTTAACATTTATGATTTTTGTATAGTTTTGACGAGGATAGATTTGAACTGAAGTTTTACTGTGCTCAGGAGTTCAAGATTATAGTACTGAAATGTATTGAGGGCAAAGTTTGTCAGGATAAAAAATTCAGGTCATGTCAAAGCCTCTGCTCTGGGATGTAAACAACCCTGAAATGGCTCCTGGGTCAAGATATAACCCAAATAAAAAGAGGTACTGTACTGCAGAGACAGTTTGGAGACAATAAAGAGAAAACATATAGATAACAGTTTGACTGATGGGTGTCCACAAGGGATAGAGATGTATGTTAGGCCTAACGTTTGAATATTCAATGGACATAAAAGGATGTATATGTTTAATTTTACATAACCAACGAAATGTGATTTGTGGTTTTATTTGTTCAAAGTACACTCATCACTCCATATTTGCACCTTTGATTATTCACAGATTTCATGAATATGTTCTCTCTAGGAATCCCTAGGTCCTCCAGCGCAACTCTATGGTCAACCTTAACTAAAAGAACACTCCACTAGGCCTTTGTAGCTCTTCCAGCGTAATTCTGTGTCAGTGTCTGTCAGATGTTGACCACAGAGTTGCACCAGAGGACCTAGGGATTCCTAGAGAGGTGTCCTCTCAAGTAAAAACGTGGTGTTTTTGTTATTTGTGGCTTTTCCATATTCACGGGGGTCTTGTGCCCCTAACCCTAGTGAATACAAAGGGACAAGTGTGTATGTTTAGAATCGTAGAGTTGGAAGAGACTGCAAGGGCCCTGATCCAGTCCAACCCCATTCTGCCATGCAGGAACTCTCAATCAAAGCATCCTCATTGGCTGATGATCTAGACACTATACTTCTATTGATGCAGCCTAGAATTGCACTGGCCTTTTTAGCTGCCGCATCACACTGTTGACTCATGTTCAACTTGTGGTCTACTTAGACTCCTAGATCCCTTTCACATGGACTTTCATTCAGCCATGTGTCTCCCATCCTAGATCTGTGCATTTCATTTTTCTGCCCTAACATTTCTCCCTGTTGAAGTTCACTCTGTTAGCTGTGGCCCAGTTTCTAGTCTATTCAGGTCGTTTTGAATCTTGATCCTGTCCTCTGGGTTTAACTTTCATGTAACCAACAAAATGTGACTTGTGTTTTTCCCTTTGGTCAAAGTACCATAAAAAGCTTGGTCCAAATGTTTCCTTCCCAAGGGCTCCTGGTCTCTCCCTGCTTCTAGTTCTACGTTAAACCTGAAACAGTTTAAGGCTTTTGAAAAGAGTTTTTTCTTGGTGATCCGCCTGGGGCCCCTTTCTGGGAGAAAGGCGGCACAGAAAACAAATGAAGAAACAAGTGACGTTGCCGTTTGAAGGGTACTTACTTAGCAGTAAGCCTCACTGAACTCAATGGGGAATTAACACGGAGGGACCGGTTTCATCCCCATCCAAACGCCATTTCTGAACCTCCCGCCTCGCAAAGCATTGTGGGGAAAAAAAATAAAGCCAGGCTTAAGGTAGGAGGAGGGGGAACATTTTGTGCTACGTAACGAACCCGCTTACTCCTATTGGTCCTCGAAGAAAACAAATGGGCGGGACAAGTTTGGAGGAAGGCGACCGGGATTGGTTTAAATCGCGCTAATTGACGCAAAGTGGGCGTGGCTTCGGGGAGGGAGGGAGGAGGGGAGGGGGAAAGTGGCGGGGTTTTTTTTGAGACAAGATTGAAGGAAGACGACCGGGATTGGTTTAATTATCAAAGTGACGTAAAATGGGCGTGGCTTCGGAGAGGGAGGAGGGGAGTGGAAAGTGGCGCGGTTTTGAGCGGTGCGCGTGCGCGCCTTTGTGGGCATGCGCACTGGCATCGTCTAATAATAATAATAATAGTAATAATATGTAGCTGTATTGGTAAACAGGCAACAATAGAAGAGAAGGGAGCGGATTGGTTCTGGGGAGGAAGGAGTGTTTTGTTCCGAGGGAGGGAGGTGGTGCGCGCATGCGCACTGGCGGACGCCCTGCGTGACGTCACGCGCTCCCTCTTCCCTCCCTCCCGGTCCGCTGCTGCTGGGTCTGTGGCTGGCGCTGAGGGAGCGAAGGAGGACCATGGCGGCGGAGGTGAGCCAAGGGAGAGAGACAGGACCCCTTCTGTAGTGTCTTCTTACTCTCCTCCACAGAGGAGGGCTTCAGGCAGGGAGAGAGGGAATCTGGGAGGCAAGCCTGGCTGGGGTGAGTGAGAGGGCGAGGGATGTTACAAAAGGGAGAAAGGAAGGGACCCAGGGGCAGGGCAGGCACTTCTGTCAGGGGATAGATAGATAGATATATAGATACACACACACACACACACATATATATGTATGTGTGTAGAGAGATCTTGGGGCACCTTTGAGGCTAAAGCTTTCATAAATTTCAGCCTATGTCTTGCAGCACCTTTGAGACTCACTGAAATAACCAAGTTGGCAGCATGGACTTCCATAGGCTTCAGTCTGTCTTTGTGTGTGTGTGCATACACACACACACACACACACACACACATATATATATATATGATAGAGAGATCTTGTTGCACCTTTGAGACCAATAACTGAAAGGAAGAAGTTGGCAGCATGACATTTCCTAGGCTCCAGTCTATGTAGATGTATGTATGTATGTAGAGGCTAAGCAAAATAAATAAATTAAAGGCTTTTGGTGGTATTTTTTTTTTAAAAAAAGAGTTCTTTATAAAATACACATTTTATTTAATCACCTTAAAGAGCTGAGGTTAAAAATGTCTCTGAGGTGACCATGAACGACATAACTCCTTTGGAAGATATAGCTGTGTCATTCTGTAGAATCAGTTTGTGGCACCTTTGAGACTCACTGAAAGAGAGAAGCTGGGGCATGAGCTTTCCTGAACATGCCTAGATATACAAAGAGATCTGTATTACTCTGTCCCAAATTGCAGCAGGTATGTCCCCTCCTCTCCGGCTCAGGCAGCGATTTCCAAACTCGGCTCCTCCAGGGATGTAGGACTCTAGCTTCCAGAATCCCTGCCTCAACCTAGGCCAAGGTGGAAAGGGCTTCTGGGAGTTGGAGTCCAAAGAAAACAACACACCAAAGTTTGGGAGTTGCTAGAAGAAGTTTAAGACTCCTGTGCGGTTTTTGTGGAGGGCAGGGCACAGCTTGAAGGTTTCAACCATATAGTTGGGGCTTACTTTTTTTAAATTGTGTTCTCTGTTTTAATGTGCTGTAAAACCTCAAGGAGAGAGAAGAAAGAAATAAAATTTGTCATCATCATCATCATCACTCTTTAATGGCCTAAAACTAACAGGAGAAGTCAATATTCTTGTTTCCAGAGCCCCTCCCCTCGATTTCAAGCAGCGAAGCAAGAAGCACTTAGACCTCGACATTTTGGTCCCTCTCCTGTTAGTGGCAATTACAGTGTAGTCACAACACTAGGAGCCACAATTGAGGAAGCTGTCAGTCGGCCGACAGGTACATGGTTTGATGCGTCACTTTCCCACAAGGCCCCACAACATGGTCCTGCGATGAAAAAAACCCTTTTACTTCCAATATTGAAGCGGTTCTTAATGTATTTTTGGGAACCAAATTCAAACAATGATAAAAATGTCCCCCCCCCAATAAATTTGATACTTTTAATCAATTCCCTTGTAACCCGGCTTTGATTAAATGCGGACGCTGGTCTGATGTTCTGCTGTGACTTCTTTTATTGTTTTTAATGGATTTTTGTGTTCCAAGGTGTTTTGGAAGCCTCTTAGAAGACTTTAATGCCTTTCTCGCTCTTTACAGGATCATTTTATTTAGTCACATACTAAAGCATAGGAAAGTCAAAGCAATGTGTCAAAAAAACCCGTACAAGATGGAGCAAATCTGAGGTCATTTTTGGGTTTAGGTTTTGCCAAATTCCTATTAAACCAGCATAAAAGGTTGTTATTACGTTCAGTTTTACAGGCCAGTGTTATTAAGCATCCCAGCTGTTGTAGGAGAAAGCAGCCCTAAGATGTGTGGGAACTCTGCTTTAGTTATAATCCTGCAATATTCCTGATCATTATCCTTTTTTCCCTCTGTTCTTTATCTTTGGCATCAACATCTGTTGCTGTACTTTTCACAATCTTGTGATTTTAGAGACACTTACTTTTTGGGGAGGAAGGAGAATGAGCCGAAACAGCTGAATGTAACTTTGTTGGCGGACTTCTAGAAAACTGCAAAAGTTTCTTGGTTTCGGTTTTAACAAATAGAAATAACAAAACCACTTTTTGCCACCATGAGTAAATTTGTGTGAAACCTAGAGGTTCACAGCTTACTAGTGAAAACAAAATTAATACACAGTATGCCCAGAGGCTTCTTGCTCTTAGAAATGTTTGTCTTTTGTTCTTGAATCAGACACTTGAATCTTTATAAAATAATTTAAAATTAACTAATTAATTGTTAATAAAAATTTTAGTAGATACAAGTCAGGACTTTGCAGCCAGAGGGGTTTGAAAGTGGCCTGGTATTACTTCTTTCTTTCTCCTTCAGCAGGAAAACAAGGCTGCATTAATACATGAAACCAGACAACGTTTTGAAGCAGAATATGTTCCAGGTTGGTAGTGTTCAGACTTTTTACTTGTGTTTGTTTGTCTGAGATTATTCATTTATCCTTGGGAAGAAGTTTTCTTGTTTTAATACATCATTATTTATTTATTTCATTTCATACTTTCCTTCAGTGAAGTTTGTGTCACTTTACATGAAGTCTCCAGAGGGTTTTCCCATCCAGCTTCTGTTCAGATCCAGGCCTACATTGCTCCTTGCTTGAGATTGATGATGTATTGCATGTTTAGTTGGGGTGAAACTTGAACGTGTAGTAGTTTAATATTATGGATTTGTGCCCATCAAATATTTCTCTATGCGCTCTATACGTGTGAACAGTAATTTTGACACAATTTCAGATAGATTAGAAGAGAAAAACATTTTCTTTTATATAAATATATAAAATGAATTTCTTCCCTTCTGGAAACTTACACTCATCTGCTTCCACTAATGTGATTATGATTGAAAAAGTTGGTTAATTGTTGGCTGCAGATAGCCAATTTTTGGTCAACTCTTGAAATGCAGCTTCTTCCACAGATGTAGTTCAATTTATTCACTGCAGTGCCATCACTCATTTGTAGACAGTTTTCAAAATTAAATTAAATTAATCATTGGTGGCCTAAATAAAAAGGCCACCATTTAATTTTAACATGAATGTGTATAGTGTTAACTGTTAAAAACTAAGTCCCAAAAAGTATGTTGGCATATGGTTGAAACCAAAGCCCTCCTTCCCTGGTTTCCTGAAAGAGACTCTTACTGCAGACAGTGATGTGAGTGGGTACCTAAAAGTGTTGAATATGGAAAACAATGAAACCAGAAGACTCAGTGCAGTCAGGGAATATGTCTCATTCACTTCCCTCCATTTCTTTCCTTTTCTGATTGTGAGCCAGTACTTTGAAAATGTACAACTACAACACGTTATGATACTTAAACCTACAATCCTATGACACATAAAGACCTACCCAAACTTGAAAGCATTTTCTGTTGGTCTGACTGTAACTGGACATGTGATCATTTTCTTGGTTTATATTGGCCAGCTTCTCTGCCAGGGTCATATTACATACCACAGTTTTGCTGTCTCAGTATCCTGTGCTGTTATCTGGTAGGTCTGCTTATCTATAAGATAAAAGTGCATACACTTTTTTATACTTCAGTAAGCTGAAGTGGGAAAATCAGCCAAAAGTTAATTATTAGTAAAGCAGTAATAAAGATGATGTGTTGTCATAATAGTCTGGCCTATATGACTTTGTTTAAACTATCAATTTTTAGTCAGATTGGTTGAATTTGCATTCAGTGGCATAAATGATTAACAGCAGACAGTCAGACTTCACCAGATGTATGAACACGGCAATTATTTAGGACATGTCAAAATGTTTTACTTTTAAGAGTTGCTGCCTTGAGTTAATTGTTTATGCTCTTAGTATTCTGGGGAAAAAAACAACCATTAATTCCTATGATGAGATAACCTTTGAGCATCTTACTACCATAAGCAATCATATATTAGTGTTATAAATATTTTGTTCCGTAAATCCTTTTGGAAAACGTCAGTTGAATGATCACTTTCCCGTATTTGCAGTCCATTTAGAAATTAGTCCCATTGAGTTTAATGGGTCACTGTCTTGTAAATTTCTATAGAATTAGTCTTATTCATTTAATTTCTATGCTGCCTTTCTCCCAGAAAGGGAGCCAAGGCAGCTCACAAATAAACCCATTTAAAAGCTTTACAATAAATTAAAAAAACAATTAAAATCAATAGCCAAATATAGTAGAAAATTATAAAAACATTGTTCTGTGCCTTCACCTTATTTCCAACTTATGATGACCCTAAGGCAAACTTATGAGGTTTTCTTTCCAAGATTTGTTCAGATGAGTTTTGCCATTGCTTTCCCCTGAGGCTGAGAGAGTGTGACTTCCCCAAGGTCACTTAGTGGGTTTCATGGCTGAGCTGGAATTCGAATCCTGTTCTCCAGAGTCCTAGTCCAGCATTCAAACCATTATGCCATCCTGGCTGTACAAGAACGTAACTAAAACAAGTCATGGCACTTAAAGTGGTGTCAATTTGGTGTTTTTTTTTTTCTATAGTACAGCTGCAGCTTCAGAAAGCAAGCTAAAGACAGTGTGCCTGCCCTAACAATCCATGGATTTAAGCATCCATGGATGGGAAGCCCCATTGGCCCTAATGGTGGCATGTACATGTGGCCATTAAAAACCACAGGATTTGAGGTACTGATGCTTTTGGCATCTGTAGAGGGGATTCCAGAACAGAGCCCCCTAGGATATTAAAGATCAACTACATAGTTTATTGTAATGATAGAAACTAGGCATTTTCTGGTATACCACCTATATCATAGTAACAGTGTGTTCCTAATTATATTCAGTCATAAATGAGTACATTAATAAATATACTTTCTTTTTAAGTGTGCTCAGAATACAAGTTTTTAGTTTTTGAGGTGCAGCAGGATTGTCTTGTCTACTGTTGTCAAAACACATTCAGGTGTATAGGCCAGAATTCTGCGGAAGCACCGTAATACACCTCTGAATATTGTACCTCTGAGTAATACACCTCTAACTATTCCTTGTTAAGAAAATCTTATGAAATTCATGGAGCTGCTGTAAATTGACAGGCAAATTGAAGGCACACACACAGTAGCATTAAGGTTGCATTCAGATCAGGTTATGTTCTATCAGTTATATTCAGGGAACAAGTGGCATCAGCTCCCATCAGATTCCATACAAAGTCACTTCTGAATTGTCTGTGGAGAGTGCAGTTTCTCTGCTGAAGATACAGTCTCACTCTTCTCAAATCAACCCAATGGGGAAAGCATGGAGGAGTGTTCTTCTTGCCACATGGTTCTGCTTGCATGCACCGGGAGTACCCAATCTTTCTCTTTTATTCTATAGCCAGTCTAGACTCTCCATACCACTGATTTTTTGCAAGTAAGCACTAAGACATTGGACATTAGCATACTGGGGAAATAGCCCTTATGTGAATGAGAATTGACGAAGACTTTCCTCTCAGTGTTCATTTTTTGTGCATTGTGAAAAGACTATTATTTTTATATTATTAAAAGAAATACTGTATTATTGTATAAATCATTCAGCATGTTGTTATAATATGTAGCACTGTTCTTAATACTCTTCTTTTCCCTATCAAAAACCAAAATGAAGAGAAATCCAAAATTATATCGTATGTCATTCATTCATCTTGTTTCTTATACAGTGGGACCTTGGTATCCATGGACAGCAAGCCTGTATTGTCCCCAGTGGCAGTACATGGCCATGCTGCATTAGGGACAGCCCTTGTTGTCCCTAGTAGCAGTGCATGCACACAGTCATGCTGCCATTAGGGACAACAGGATTTCACCTGAAGTCCCGTAGCTCCTTATGGTGGCATAGATGCATGCATGTGCCAGCATTGGGGACAATGGAGGCTTACCTGAAGTCCTGTTGTCCCTAATGCGACATGGCTGCATACATGCACCACCATTGGGAGCAATGGGACTTGAGCATCCATGGATTTTGGTATCCGCAGGGGGGATCTGGAGCGGATCCCCTCTGGATACTGAGGTCCCACTGTATATTATATCAATAACATCTCAGGCAGGTTTGCAATACAGTGCACTCTTGCTTTAAGTGGGGGATCCGTTCCGGACTCCCTCACGTAAAGCGAAAACCAACTATGCTTGAGCCTCATTGAATATAATGGGGCTCAGATGTGGCGTGGCTTCAGCGGAAGCTGAAAGCCGCGTATAGTGTGCCTGCATATGGCGCGGGCACACTGTACTAGGACTTTTCCTCGTGTACAACATTTTAAAATATGACAGGATCTTCAAGCTCAGTCTTGTCATTGGTATTAGCATATTGAGAAATTATGTGTTCAACGATATGTATAGATACAGATTGGGTTGCCTCTGTTTTAACTACAATTAAAGCAGACATGTTTTCTTCTTATTTATGTCACAGTAGGTTGTGAAAACAATTTTTCCAAGAGTTCAGAAGATATATGTCTCAAGAAGTTGTGATGTAGTTGTTACAACTGAAGTACTAGAAGAGTACTTTAGGAGTGTTACAGAGTTGATAAAAGATGGCTAAAAGTCCTTTGGTAGAACGACCTGAGGGATGGTGTGGTTAGCCATATCAGGAACTTGCATTTTATCTTCCAGTTCATTTGTTGATACCTGTTGGTGACAGTGACATGCAGGAAGCTTAAAACCCACCCACTTGGGATTATATTTCCCTTGGGTGAAATTTTGACAAATGGAATGAAGTATCTTGTGAAAAAAATACAGTAGTCCCTCGGGTTACGAAATTAATTCGTTCCGCGGCTCCGTTCGTAACCCGAGTAATTTCGCAACCCGAAAAGGCTTTTTTTAGCGCTGGAAAGCCGCTAGCCGCACTTTGCGGTTTGAATTTCGCGCCGAAAAAATTCGTAACCCGAAAAAAACATCGTATCCCGGAACAGTTTTTTCCAATGTAACTTTTTCGTATCCCGGAAATTTCGTAACGCGATCAATTCGTATCCCGGGGTACCACTGTATTCAGACGAAGCCCAGAGTACGTTCGTATTTTCTAATTAATTCATCTTGTATTAGATGATCTAACACAAGGAAAATTATAGCTGGCTTTGGTAATTAATATTTCTCTTGAAACATCATTTTTTTTGGTTTCATTGTTCAAACTTAAATATTCACTTATTATTTGATGTCATGTTTAATTACAGTATTTTATAAATTAAGTATTAAATATTATCTTGATGTTGACCCTTCATCTAGAGTTGCTGTAAAACCCTTCTTTTATTTCATGGAGTATGAGACATTGGCAGCCCTGGACCTTGGGTGTCAATGCTGTGCTTTTGTGGGATTCAAATTAAATCTTGTTTCCTACTATCCATCATATTTTGCTAACATGTTTTCTTAGATTTTGACCATGAGACTTGATCATTAAATTGTATAATCAATTAGATTCTGGTTCATCAGACATAGTATAATTGCACCAAAGAAGAGCCATTTGACATTAGTGCAAAGGCTCATCTAGTCTAGCTTTTTGTATGCAGTAGCCAAGTAGTTGCTTGTGATAATCCTATAAACAAGATATCAGTTCGACTTCATCATTCTTCATGGGTTTTGCAGCAATTGATATACAGAGGCATATTGCCTCTGATGGAGAGCCAGTGTGGTGTAGTGATTTGAGGGTTGGACTCTTGCCTTTGGAGAGTAGTTTGATTCCCCATTCACTCATGAAAACCCACTGGGTGACCTTGAGAGAGTCACACACTCTCAGCTCCAGAAAACCCAGTGATAGGTTTCATCAAAGATCACCATACATTAGAAACAAATTGAAGGCCCATCACAACAAATTGCCTCTGATACAGGAAATTATGTATAGCTGTACCAATTAATAGCCATTGATGGTCCACCTTCCATGATATTATCTAATACTGTCTTAAAGATGTTGAGGTTGGTGGCAATTATTACATTCTGAAGGTTATCGCAAGGGGGCAAAAACGTCCCCCGATGTGTTCTAACGAGCACGAGTGCGCACGGAGCGTGATGGGAACCCGATGGGGCCCAGAACGCTAGTTTACCGCACGGTGGAATGCCGCTGCCGGGCGTTCCCATCGGGTTCCCGATGTGTTCCAGGAGGCGCCATTTCTGGGAACAGTTTCAAAAGCGTTCCCAGAAATGGCGCCTCCTGGAACACATTGGGAACCTGATGGGAATGCCTGGTGGCGGCGGCGGCAGCATTCCACCGTGCGGTAAACTAGCGTTCTGGGCCCCATCAGGTTCCCATCATGCTCCGTGCGCACGCATGCTCGTGCTCGTTAGAACACATCGGGGGACATTTTTGCTCCCTTGCGATAACCTTCTCTGTGTCAGTTCCACCATTTAACTGTCACGTGAAGTAATTGGTTGTGTACTCATTACCATTGAAAAGAGCTGAGTTTAACTAGGTTTTTTATGTATTGTTATATTGCAGTGTGTTGTTCCCTGTTCCCAGCATGTTCTCATCTAACATTGGTATTCTTGATCAGATTATTAGAAAAAATTGCCTTACATCCAAACTTTAAATGTTTTTATCATGATTTTTATTTTATGGATCAGCAAAAACAGAGAAATATGATTCCAGAGATTTGGAGAGACTACAGCAAGATGATACCTGGGTTGAAAATTTCCTACTGTGGAGGCACGATGTTGTAGATGATACACTAAAGATGATTGATGAAAGTTTTCAGTGGAGGAAAGAATATGCGGTTCATGGTAAGATTTCTAATAAAAATTTTAAGTATGCTACCTTCTCAGCTAGAGTGTTCCCCATATGGCAGTATCACTATTTTTCTGGGTTAAGTTATCACAACATTGTAAAAAGCCTCTACTATTTGGTTCTTACCAAGAAATTGCACCCTAAAATGTAGCAACTATACATCTTAAGTCCATACTGTTACCCAGGCTGTCTAAATATAAATTTTGGAATCAATGATAACCCTTGGATGACCCCTGGCCAGACTCCAAGCCTGTCCGCCATTACTGGCAAAGCGAGAGGACATGTACACCTCCCCTAAGGGAGTTCCCATATTAACATCTCAGAGGGTCCAGGGAAGTCGCATGAAGGGATTATCTCAAGGCTAGGAAGAGTAAAAGGATTACCTTCCCTGAAGCTATCACCCCCTCCTCAAGTCTGTTGTCCGAACAAGTCATTGATACTATCAGATCCAGACATCCAGGTGAAAAGAGAGCTTTAGAACACCTTTGTTTCAGCCAAGCCAGCCTCTTTGCCTCAGGCCAGATTTGGCCTATAAAAAGTCCCCACTTTGGCTGCTCAGCGCGCCATTTGCAAGGTCTACTTACTCCACGTCAATCGGACCTCTGTTCTGGTAGCTGGCATTTCTGCTCACTCCCAGGTTGCGGAGCAGACTTGTCTCACTGTCCACCACTCCATTCGCTTCCCGGAGGGAATCTACATTCTGGTAAGCATCACCCTTAGTAACGCCTGAAATCTGTTCCTATCTTCCAACCCTAAATTTCCTGAGTCCTGAGTGTGTGTGTGAGTGTATGCGCAACGCATGTGTTTTTCCCGTTTCAATAAATTAGACATCTAGGTATTAATATCCGTCTCAGCTTTATTTATTGGGATCCCCTGGTCTACTCCGTATACATATCGGGAGGGCGATCTTGGTGGGCTCTTGTGGCCAGCCCCCTCTTGCAATATTTGGACTAATAACAACAATAATAAAATTCCCCTAAACAGACCCTTGGCTACAATACTATCAAAGACTAGGGGTGAAGCACACAGCTGATAAAGAGCGGCCTCTGGCCACAATCGCATCAGGACTGTGGCAACCTCATGGCCTGCTTCCAAAGTTGGCCACTGCCACAGTCCTAAACCAGCCCCCACCAGGAGCCAGATTATTACCGCTCCCTTTTGATCTGCTCCAAAGGATGATATTGCGGTAGAGCAGCTTCCACCCAGAAGCCACTTTATTTGGCCCCTACATTTCAGGCCTGTTTCTCCCCATGCAAACCTGCCAGAATTCTCAGATCTGTAAGGGAAGCCTTTCTCTTGGTCCCACCACCATCACAAGCTTGCTTAGTGAGGACACAAGAAAGAGCCTTCTCATTATCTGCTCCCACCCTTTGGAACTCCATTCCTTGGGAGGCTAGGCTGACCGCCTCCCTACTTTCCTGTTACTAGCAGGGAAAGAGCTTTTTGTTTAAGCAGGCTTTTAATGTGTAAGCAGAGGAGCTTTTTATTGGGGTGTTTTGTTTATCTTCTTTTACTTTTGTACATCTTTTAAGTATTTTTATATTGTTTCATGTGGTGATTTTAATTATTTTTAATTAACCGTCTGCAAAAGTCATGTGAAACAAATAATAAGAATCTTCATGGCATCAAAAGAGGACTATGTACACACATCTATACGTGAATGCAAATCCAGCTATGTGGCATTGTAATGCTGGGACTATTCACAAATAGTAAGCAGTGGGTCTAGATAATTTGTGATAGCAGTTTTTTATATTGCTCTGGACTATGCTGACTCATTTAAAATTCAAGGTAGTCTCCCTAATAATGTGAAAGAATCAAGATGAATGTTTTGTTTGGGTTGACAGATTCTTAGTGCTGCCTTTGTTCCTTCTTAGTCAGGGTCATTGCTGCTGTTTCATCAGAGCGGGAAGAGACACAATAACCCAACTGCTAAAATTATAAACTATTTTGGGGTAAATAAAAGTTTTTGATTCATGATATTTTCTTTTATGGGAATATAATTACATATATACATTCTGTGTTGCAAGTATAAATGATGAGTTTTAAGTTTAGAATATCATGAAATGTGCTTATAAATATGATTTTTTCCTGCAGACTTGACTGAATCAGCACTTCCAAAGTGGTTATTTGATATTGGTGCCCTTTATCTACATGGTTATGACAAGGAAGGCTATAAAATATGTAAGTCAGCTCTACTATTGCTTGCATTTATTGATACATCAAAATAATTTTTCAGTGTAAAGAAAACCTCAGGGTATTGGTTACTGGATTAGCTACAGTTGGCTTTTGGCAAACTTAAATTTAATATGGTTAAGTCTGAACTCATGCTTTTGACATCTATATTACTACATAGGAATATGTAAAAAAGAAGAGTACTGTATTTTAATTTTCATGAAGTAATGCAGATTATAAACCCTTAAATCTGTAACTAATTCTAATGCTCTTTGGGGTTTTTCCTTCTTTTTTGACATAGCCTCTTGGGATTTGATTCTAGTCCACTGAGGAGACTTTTTCCATCTTTTGAACTTCTTTTTGATGTTTTCAGCCTTCCCAGTGATTTTTTTTTCATTGTGGATGCCATTATTCTTTAGGAAAGCCCAGTTCTGTTTGCATTAATTGTAATAGCAAGTAGACTGAAACCCTAAGGGCACAGTTGTAGTAAGTACCTTTGAAGAATTTAGGTGATCTGAATCTGGAATGAACTCATCTGATCTGCAGCAACTGGATCTGATCTGTAGTTGGAAGTGTTGTTTGTTCTAAAATCCACACTTAATAGCTAGGTTTTGCTAACATTTAGAGCGTCTAGAAAGTGCAGTAGCTACTGTGCAGATTGAAATGGGGTTGGAAGTGCTGGGAGAGAAGACTCAAGATGAGGTACAGTGGTACCCCGGGATACGAAATCACCGCGTTACGAAATTTCCGGGATACGAAAAAATTAAATAGGAAAAAACTGTTCCGGGTTACGGTTTTTTTTTCGGCTTACGGAAAAAAATTTGGTGCTTTTTGGCGCTTTTTCGCACGAAATCGCGGCTTTCAGCGCTAGCGGCTATGGCTTTTTCGGCTAGCGAAATCTTTCGGGTTACGAACGGCGCCGCGGAACGAATTACATTCGTAACCCGGGGTACCACTGTACCTTTCCTCATAGGGATATGTATGTAATAATCTCTGAGGCAATTCCCTCTGTTTCCTAGCAGTGCAGGACTGCTAGGGAAAAGGTTTATAAAAGGATTAAATGACTTAAAAGACAGTCCTTGTGAATTTGCTGTCAGCATCTGGTTATCTGCATTTGCTGATTCAGGCATGGTGCCTTTGATATCAACTGTGTAGAAAATTATTACTCTGAACCCAATCTTGCTGTCTTTAAAACCTGTGCTCCTTTGCTTGGGAGTAAACCGCAGCAAGATTAATAGGACTTGCTTAGGAATATGATCTTTAGACTCTGCTCCATTAGGAACTGGTACAGTCAGCTCTCCATATCCATGGATTCTGCACCCACAGATTCTGATTATATGTGGCTTGAAAATATATTTTTTAAAAATCCAGAAAGTCTTGATTTTTCCATTTTATACCGTCAGCCCTCTTGATAGGCGGACTTGCCTTCCATGGCTTTGAGCTTACGCCCACAGCAAGCCCCGGCAGAAGTAATGGGGCACATACCTGTGCCGCTGTGAGCACGCGCCCCATTATTTTCTATAGAGCTTGATTGAGCATACACTCTTTTCCCCATACCGGGGGGGGGGGGGGAGAAGGGATTCTCCGCATAAGGGGGGGCAGACTATATAAGGGACACAATTTTACTGGCCCATTGTATATACAATGGCACAGTGGACCCTTCCCATACATGGGGATCTGTTCCAGCAACACCCCCCCCCCCCAGTGTTAGGGGGAAAAAACATGTATTCTTGCGCCCCATTCAAAATAATGGGGTGCAAGCCTGTGGGACAGTGCGTGTGCTGCTAGCACACGTGCCATTGTTTCCCCCCCACATGACTTCCATGTAGGCTGGAAGCTGTATATGGCGTGCCCACATATGGCACGGCCGCACTGTATGTACCACTGGTATCTGCTGGGGTTTGGTTCCAGGACTCCCATGGATACCAAAATCCATGAATGTTCAAGTTCCATTAAATAAAATGGCATAGTAAAATGATGTCCCTTATATAAAATGGAAAAATCAATGTTTGCTTTTTGGAATTTACATATTTTTAAAAAATATTTTCAAATTGTGGATGGTTAAATGCACAGATACAGAATCCATGGATACAGAAGGCTGACTGTAATAGGACCTGAGCATTCATGGGCAGAGGGGTCCTGGAACCAAATCCCAGTGGATACCAAGGCCCACTGTATTTGGTTTGACCAAATACTTGTCTATTTTCTGCTCAGAAAGGTGAGACTTGAACATTATGCTGGTCTACTTCTACCTCTGCTACCTGCATTTGTACTTCAGACAAGGAGAATTGTGAGCATATTAATACTTCCACATTCTTTTGTATGAAATGTTTTTCATTTGTCATATTTTATGATAAAATTTTAGAATATGATTCTAAGACAAAATAATAATAATTGACACGTTATGAAAGAAAATGTCTATCTTAAAAAATTGAAGTATCATTTTCACATAAGCTAGTCTGAGTTATTCTTCACCTTTCTGACATATATGTGTATATTTTTTTATTTCTCCATTAGTTTGGTTCAGGGTGAAACTTCATACAAAAGATCCTAAAACTCAATTTGAAAAAAAGAAACTAGTAGCCTTTTGGTTAGAGCGCTATGCAAAAAGAGAAAATGGCAAGCCTTTGACAGTGGTGTTTGACATGGCTGAAACTGGACTAAGTAACATAGTAAGCATGTTTTTGTTTTTCATTTTGGTGCAGTATCTTGAATGTTGCCTTTAGTTGGAAAAATGCTGACAAGAACATGTACACACATTTTAATGTAGCTTTTTTGAATTTAAATTAGTTCTTTGCCCTTTGGCATAATTCTAAATATTCTGGATTGACTGGTTCATGAATTACTGCTGAAACTGGCTTCTTAATGACATAGGTGTGCTACTTGCATAATTGACGTTAGTAAATGGTGAAGTCATGCATTCTGTTCTACAGTAAAGGTCTATTGAAATTAATTAGATGTATTGTAGATGAATTCTCATAACTAATTCAGCATTGTATTGCCATTCAAAACAGTACTGAAAAAACATTTGGTTACTTCAGTCTATGACAAGACATCCAAATCCCTTCTGACAGCACATTCAGCCCACATTGACTGTTAGTACCCCACTGGAATTGATACATATTTTATACAGTGGGCCCTTCCCTTACTCAGAGGATCCATCCCGTATCCACCCGCGTAAGTGGAATTCCGCATATGCTCACACCCCATTGAAAGCAATGGGGCGTGTGCTGACAGGCGCATGCGCCATATGTTTGATTGTTGCACTGCTTCAGCGTAAACTTGAAGCCAGATATAGTGCTCCCACGTACGTTGCGGGCGCACTGTATAACTTTTGCAAGCTTCTATGCATAAAGCGAACATATGGAATATCTTGCACATGTTTAATCTGATTATGCATACATTTCATAAGGTTGGTTAAGAATTACCTTTGAGTTTCTAGGATTTCAAATAAGGGGATAAATGTTTAAAACATAATGTTTATTGCCCTTGGTGCAGATATGAAGACACTGCAGCATTTCTGATTTCCCTGTTCAGCAGTTCCATCATCCAAAGATGATGCTGACCTACTTCTTAAACTCCCTGTGACTTTAGAAGTGATTAGGAGAGCTCAGTAGTGGATATGTTGAATTAAACTTACTTTGAAATTTTGTAAAAAGCTCTTATTTGTAGAGTTTGACATTTTTGTTAACTGGTAATGTGCTTTGTTTTAGGACTTGGATTTTGTCCGGTACATTATTGGCTGTTTTAAAGTCTATTATCCTAATTACCTCAGTAAGTATGATAGCTTTGTACTACACAGTTGATCTAGAGAATAAAAATTCCTGAGTGGAGGAAGGGGTTTCTAGAATTGTGTAAAGTGGCTGATTATAACACTTCTTGAAAAGTGCAACTTGCAGATATCTACATAACAACAGTGTGAAGGACTGATACCAGTTTTAGATGTTTTATGAGCATCAGCTTTCATTATGTGATTCCCTTGTGTTGTTGAAATATTTTGTGAACTAAGTGGCAAACCTACTATAGGAGGCATAAAATGGCTTAAAATGCTGAATGGCACATTTTTTTTCTTTCTTGCAGCTGCATAATAATTCTTCACAGCTCCCATCTTTAAAGATTATACCATGATTAGGAAGTTTCATCACTCAGAATTTAATCACCTTTCTGAATTGCTATTCCAGTGGTAGTGAGGCAATAGAGAACGTGACACAGAGTCATTGCCAGTAGTCAATACGATACTCAATTAACAAGGCTGTTCATAGAATAGCTAGTGGGGTAATATTTTCTCCAGTAGTTCTGGAGCTCAGCTGGCTCCTTCGGTCTCTGGTATTGCACTGCTTTGCATAAATATTCTAAAGAGTATTTATTATTGTGCTGGTTAAATTCTGCCACGTTGTTAGAACCCAAATGGCAGTACACTGTGATCATTGTGTGCACTAAAGTTTTTCCAGCACCCTTCCCCCAGTCCCTCTAGAACACCCAGAAAAGCCATTAGTGGAAAATGTAGAAGTGCATTCTGCTTGTGCATAGAAGTTGGGGTACTTAGCAACTAATCATATCTCTTATGTGAAAGCTAGTGTTAAAAGAATAAGTAAACAAATAATAGACCTACTTATTTTAGGTATGCAAAATTATTTTAAGTATTTATTGGCACACACAGCAGAGTGGATTTCATGTGCTGAATATGCATTTAACTGGCAAACTATGAATGGGCCTGTCAGCTAAAAAATCCTAGATACAAAGGAATATTCTGCACTCACATTTAGCCCCTTCATATAATTGAACCAGGAGGATTATACGTAATTATGTTCTTCTGATTTGTCTAAACTGCGAAATTATTGTCACCATCTTTGCAGCAAGCCACAACATTTAAAACTTTAAAACATAGCAGTGAGATGCTGGCTTGTTCCAAAGATGGTTACCAGGTCACGTGAGCATAATCAGCTTCTTTTTCATTGGATAAGCAACTGTACATACCAAGGGACTCAATTTAGAAACTTCTCACTCTACTCATTCTGTGAGTAGAAAATGCCTATGTGCATATATTTGCTTCTGTTGCAGCTACATTAAAGGAATCCCTTGATGGGCAAGGAGCTGCTGGATTGGAATGAGCATGTGGCCTAAATAGATCTAGTCAATAGTCACATAACTATCATGAGGATATAAAGGCCTGTTCAATTTTCAGGTGTGCAGCTTACTTTGATTCCATTTAACATGTACAGTGGGCCCTTGGTATCCATGGGGGATCCATTCCAGGATACACACACCCCGTGGATGCCAAAATCCAAGGATGCTCAAGTCCCATAGTATTCAGTGATGGTGCAGCCACATGGCCGTGCCACCATTGAAGACAATGGCACTTTGCCCCCACCCCCTCCCTGATGCCAGCCTCACCGTTCTCACTGCGGCAGGCAGCAGGGGGGTACCTCTTCTTCCTCCTTTTCCCCACCTCCTCCCCCTCTTTGTCTCTTGCTGCAACTGCCACATCTCTTTCTCCTCCTCTTTCCAGCCTTTTTCCTCCTCTTCACTATTCCTCCTTCTCTTCTCCTCCTCCACTTCTTCCCCATCCCTGCTGTTGTGGCTCTTCCTCTTACCTCGCATTTTCTTTTTCCTCTTCCCTCCTCCCTCGCGCTGCCACTGCTTATCTTCCTTTTCTTCCTCCTCCTCCTCCTCCTCCTCCTCTTCTCTGTTCTTCCTCCCTCTTTGCCTTTCTCTTCCCCACAGCCCCCACTTTCTCCTCTTTCTCTTACCCCCTCTGTTGCCCTGCCACCTCCCATCCTCCTTTTCTTCTTCCTCCTCCTCTTCTCCACTCTTCCTCATTCTCTTTCTCCCTCCTCTGCCAATGCCACCCCCTCTCCCCGTGGGCTTGCCATCCACGAATGTTCAAGAGAATAACACAGAAAAGGGGGGAAAGTGAGATTTTTCTTGAAGACAAATCTGTCTCATAGAATTTTTAGTTCAGCTGTCATTGAAAACTAGTTTCTGAGAGGGTCAGCATATATCCTTATTAGAACAAGTCTTCTTTGTCTTCTTGCAGCTAAAATTGTGATCTTTGAATTGCCTTGGATAATGAATGGTAAGTTACAATTTTAGTTATCTTCAGATAATTATGTATAGTGATTGTTAGTAGAATTTCTTCAAAAGATTATTATTAACAGGAATATTCTAATGTACTTAAAGTATTTGTGTGTTCTTTACAATTTTGTATTATCCTGTCCCCAACAGAGGCAAGCACAGTAAAACTCCCGGGCCTGTTTGAATTTTAACACCAAATGTCTGTTATTATTTTTAAGACTATTTACACCTGTTTCAGTCAATTCTTAACACAAAATATATTTTATCCTATTTGATAGTTTTATAAGTGGTCTGAACTAAGCTTTTCTAAGAACAGTCTAGTTTCAGGTGCCATATCTAACGTGAGATGCATGTTGTGCGTTGTTTTCCGTGTGTAATTTCAATCTGTCTCTTTACTTTTTTAAAAAAAATCTAGCTGCTTTTAAGCTTGTTAAAAGTTGGCTGGGCCCAGAAGCAGTAAATCTGTTGAAGGTAACCAATAAGAATGATGTCCAGGAGTATATCAGTGCTGAATACCTACCTCCCCATATGGGTGGGACTGTAAGTATATTTGTATACTACCAATGTTAGCACAATTTATAGTAGTATTGTACTATGTAGAACATGGGAAAAGTATTTACCATGAGTCTGAAAAACATGTTTATCGTATTCATAATTGGTATTAAATAACAGTTACAATGGAAGTTAGCAAACTTTTTTCTTTTAACAGTTATCAGTGTTTTTGGTTTAGTTTTGTTACTAATTTTTTTTTTAGTTGCTTGTGTCTCTTGCTGCAGTCTATTTGTTTTGGTTGCATTAATGTTTTTAGACTGCCTTTTCTACTAATATACCCCTAAAGTAAATCTGAGTAAGCATATGAACAGCTCCATTCATTTTTACTAAACACTATACACTAGACAAATTTGCCTTAGCCAGAATAACCTCAGGGGAAAGGTTCTGCAACTGTCCATCAGTAGAATGGTTCTACAACAAATAGCACATTAAACCATGTTCTTGCCACCTCCCTGTACTAATAGACCTGTTTGCTTGGGTAGATAGCATTCATGGGTGGCTCCAGCTGAAAATGGCACATTGGAGGACTTACCAACGAAGACTCATTCTTGCCAAGGAGAAGGAGCTATCCATCCTTGGATGGCAAGACCTTAATTTTCTTCTCAAGATGGGAAGTCTTTTCTTTCCTGTGTCACAGTTTGTGGAGGAACTGATACTACAGGAGATTGGGACCAATAGGTTCAGTTTAAGATAATGTGAGTTTTGCCTGGCCTGGGTGGTGCCAGGATTTACCCATTTCTGGATGGCTCCTCGTCCTTGGCCAGAATGAACTTTCATGGTAAGTCTTCCAATGTACCATTCTCAAAGATTACATACAGTACTAATGTAACAATATGTGCTATATTCCTATTATGTTATTGCTATAGGTAATATTTGAGAACAGCATCTATCAATACTATTGTTGATGTTTTCCATCTTCTTAAAACATAAATCCCAAATTGTAGTTAGGGCTGAAGGAGTGGGGAAGGATGGCTTTTAGAATGTGCACTGTTAGAGATTTGTGATTTTTTTTAGAGATTTGTATATTGCTAGAAATGTCTCCTTCTTCAACCCACCTGTAATATGCTACTTTCCTTTTGTCATAGGATACATTCAAGTACAGTTACCCTCCACTGGTTGATGATGATTTTCAGACTCCACTCTGTGAAAATGGACCCATTACTAGTGAAGATGAAACTGAAAGTAAAGAAGATACAGACATAGACAACAAGGAAGGTCTAGATACTAATGAAGAGCAAGGACCCAATTCAAAAAAGGTATCAGTGGACTGAATTGTACATAGATGTAAGCAACCATTTCAGTGCCAGTTATCCAAGCATTTACTGTTATTCAAGAAGACTGAATAAAGCCTTAAGGGTAACTGTGGTCATCATGTCCTCCCTTCAAAATCAAGAACTAATGCATAGTAATGGATCTGTCTTGTTTCCTTAATTCTTTATCTCTGAAACTGTGGCTGCTGACCACATTTTGTTTGGGTAAATTAGTACAGAATTCTATCTAAGCAGCTATCCTACTGTGATACCAATTGAAAACCTACTTAGATACAGTATTTCTTTCTGTGTATTTTGTTGCTTTTTTTCCTTTTCTGTATTCCCACCTGCCCTTTTTACATTTGTGGTTGCCTCTTATAGCAACTTGAATGTTGCAATTTAGAGTTCTTCTAGAAATGGTATAAGATGTGAGATATACAGTATATACACTCAGCCCTCCATATTTGCAGGGGTTATGGGCACAAGACCCCCGCGAATGTGAAAAATCACAAATAACTCCCTCCTACCTCTTCCCATGGAAGCCAGCTAAAGGGAGGGGTAGGCAGGGAAGGGGAGCAGGTGCATGTGCTCCTCTTCTTCCCCTGCCCCTCCTATCCCGTGTATGTTAAGTCCATGAACACGGAGGGAGAAGTGTACATATAATTATTGACCTTCTTTTCATTTGGAGCCATATCAGACTCTTTGTTCTGAACCCTTCTATTCAAGTTCATTTTTGCACTAGTGTAGATATGGGCCTGAAAGCCTAAAATACTACAGCCAATCTATTGGCCAATAAATTGTCTGTAGTTGTTCTAACATAGTTACATTTTAGCCCCTATCTTCTGGGCAGCCCCAGACTTCATGTGGCAAAAAAGTAGTGAATTCCTTCTGGAAGTTTCTAGGAGTGACCTTTTGGCAAAAAAGTAGTGAATTCCTTCTTCTGGAAGTTTCTAGGAGTAACTTTTAAATAGGACACAGGCTCCACACTGCTGGAATATCAAAAACACCCATTTTTCAAAACCAGAAATTATGTCTGTCTACTTCTATTTTGGGTTTCATGTATAAGAAGTCTCTGCAGTCCTCAAGAGTATTCTTGAGGCAGAAAATTGTCCTTCATAGCCATTGGAGTTATGTACCCCAGTTCTAATTCTTCCAGAATTCTCAGGTCTGAGCTGGTTAGATGGTTGTCACATCTAATCCTTGATTATGGTGTCCAAAGTGGTTTATATACAACATGATTCTGCATTCACACCTTTATCTCAGTTCCTTAGCAGTCTTATTCACATGAGACTGCACATTCAAGGTGTTTTTCACGCATTTGCAAGCTGCAGTTAGTCACAGCATTTTGTTTCCTTTTTCCCCCCATACAGTGTCCATGTGTTGCCATGGAGAGTTAAATATACCTGTTTGTGGGTTCTGTCTATAGCAGATGTTCCTTCCCACTCAACATATTTATATTTAATGCACTATAATTTTCTCCATGGTGATGTTACTGTTTGTAAACCTATTCCATCACACTCTAACATGAGTAGGGTGAGCATATGCACATAGTAGCTGTCTCAGTGCATAATTCCCACTAAGAAAAATGACTTATCTGGGACAAGGTGAAGCCTACTCCTGACTCTTTGGACCTACTACAATATTTAGTGGTTTTAAAAATATTAATACTGTATGTACCATGCCCCCTTGTCTGCAGGGGATATGTTCTCAGACTTACCATGGAAACACAGGCTACCACAGATAATAGTAAATCCTATTGAAACAAGTTATTTCTGGCAGAGGTATGCAAAGGGATCTTGCAACATCTTTTAGACTAGTTGGCTCATGCTGAAGGATCTAGATATTTTTAGAGAGCACACCTATCTAGGCATTTCTAGGTCTGCCAGCATGACTGTCTGGTCAACCTCCACTGGAAGCATGCTATAGAATCATGTTGGAGGACCTAGAAAAGCCCTAGAGAGAACATTTTTTTAAAGACATGAGTAAGTAAAACAGTGGTATCATCAGTCTTACTGATACAGGGGTTATACTGTACTAACGTAAACTAAAGTGTTGGTGTGAGACAAACGTATTCGGGAACAAACTGACTGCCACTTTTTAACCTGGGTGACCCAGCTTCTGCTGTAAAGGACTGACAAAGTGTGGAACAGTGCCCCCTTAGACATTTACGTTTTTGTGTAGAATTCACTGATTTCTTAATTGAAAGACACTGAAAGACAGGCAGTGACTAGGATAGCTACAATAAGATGCAAAAAAAAAACTTGCCATGTTTGCTTTTGGGTTTTTTGTTTTTGTTTGGTGGGGGGTATCAAATTGCCTGCCAGTGACATGAGCCAAGGACTGGGAGATGCTTAGTATGAAAACAACATTTCAGGAGTTGTAGATGTTACATGAAATTTGTGAAATAGGTGCCAGCGGTTCTATTTTAAAATCAAACAGAAAAGTTATGCCATCAATTTATGCCATCCAAAGATGTTCAGGGTAGCTCACAGTGATACAGGTTTACAGAGGCAAAATAATAAAAGTTCTTGGAAAACCTTGAAACATGACACTAAAAATGAAAATCATGGAAGAAAAGAAACACCTTGCCCAGCAATGAAAAGAGTGCCAGGCAAACCACCTTGCAGAGGGCATCCAAGAAAAGGCAGTATGACTTAGAAGCCCTCTCCTAAATGGCAAACTGCCTGAATTTATTTGGTGAGACTTTCCAGAGGATGGCATTTAAAGAAGACTGAAGTGTCTGCAGATACATACAGGAGATATTATTCCTCAGAAAACCCAATTCATTTAGTACTTTAAAAGTCAACTCTGATGTTTTGAGTTGGGCCTAGAAGTGGATCGGGAGCCAGCACAGCTGATGAGCATCATAAGATTACATCAGTTAGTCCTACATAGGGCCTAGAATGTGCCCTGCCCTATTTTTGACTAAGGCCCAAAACATGTTGGAGAAATAATTCAGTTTGAGACTGCTTTAATTGCCCTGGTTCAGTTCTAGAGAATCCTGGGAACTGTAGATATTGTGGCACCAGAGCACTCTGATAGAGAAGGCTAAATGTCTCACTGGACCTAAGTTCTGAAATAATTTTAAAGGTAACATATAAAACACATCTGTAACAGATGGCAGGATAACCTTGTCTAGATACGGTTGCAGCTGGGAAGTAGTCAAATTACGTATATCATAAAAGGAATCCCCCTGGGTCACACCAAACATCTGTTTTGTCAGTAGCTTAGTTCACACACCAGTCAACTATGGGCCTGTTGGGATCTGACAAAATATACAAGGCAACAGTTCTGTAGTTCTATAATGACTGGTTTCAAATGCCTGATGCTTCTGACACTGGGGGATAATACATAGCCATGATTAGTGGACACTGAGAGCTCTATGCTTTATGAATTTGAACCACTTTTTAAAGGCAATGGATTTTGTGGTCATTACAACATCTTTAATGGACTCCATAGATTAATGTACTGTGTTGTTGTTACGTGCCTTCAAATCATATCCCCTAAGGCATTCCTATCATGAGGTTTTCTTGGCTAGATTTGTTCAGAGGAGGTTTGCTATTGCTTTCCCCTGTGGCTGAGAGTATATGACTTGCCCAAGCTCACTCAGTGAGGTTCGTGGCCAAACGAAGAATTGAACCCTGGTCTCCACAGTCATAATCCAGTACTCATACCACTGTGCCACACTTACTCTGTGTTCTATCTGAAGAAGTATTTCCTTTTGTTTGTCTAGAACTTCCCCCATTTGTGTTCACTGGGTGACTTTGTGTTATGAGGGCCAAAACCTTTGCTTCCATCTGTTTCCTCATATTAACAATTGCATAATTTTCTGCTGTGTCGCTCCTTTCCCATTTTCCTGTTAAGCTTCTGAATAAGAAGTTGAGCTGTAGTAACATTTCCTTGTAGGAGAAACAAAGTGTACATGCCTTTGTCAGGTTTATGGTAAATAAATGGATCCTACATATATATTTTATTTACCATAAATACCAAAGTTCTCAAAATGAGAACAGGCCTTTAAAATACAAATACTTTGATGTTGCCTGTCTTCACCTTGTTTTTTTCCCTCTATTCCATTCAAAATATTCCAAATTCTAAAGAAATACTGTACAAGTATTGCCATTTAAAATAATGCTAATTACTGTATGTACTCGACTAGAAGTTGAAAAACGTATGCCCAAAAATTGACCCTAAAATCCTAGATTGACTTATATACAGTACAGTAATACTGCTTAGAAAAGTCCTGGAAGAAGCTTTACCTTGATGCCCCACTCAGCCTTCCTTGGCAGTGAGCTCTGAAACAGCTGCCAAGGCAGGTGAAAGAGGTGATTAACCTTCTCAATATGATGTTAAAAGCATCTCCCCCCATTCTCCTCCTCCTCTTCCTCCTGGATCTCCCCCCCCAAAAAAAACCCACCCCATTTCCCTTCCCTTCTCAATCTAATTTTAAAATCTTCTCTCCCCATCCTCCTCTGGATCTCTCTGCCCCCCTCAAACACTCCATTTAATTCCACTTCCTTCCCTTCACAATCCGATGTTAAAACCTTCTCTCCCCATCTTCTTTCTCCACCAGATTTCACTTGCCCACCAAATACCCCATTTCCCTTCCCTTCTAAATGTGATGTTAACACTTTCTTTCCCCACCCTCACTCGCCCTCTCTGCCCACAAACCCCACTTGCCAGTTCCTTCCCATTTCAAACTAATGTTCAAATCTTCTCCTCCAGCATCATGGAAGTGGTGAAGTGGTGTGAGGTAACTGGGAGAGGTCCAGAGAAGTGGTGTTTTCCCCTTTAGATCATTTGTTGTGTGCTCCTAAGTTTTACCCTCGACTTATCCACTGGTGATATCAAAATCCACGATTTTGTCCCTAAAACTTTCCCTTGACTTACATGTGAGGTCAACCTGTACATGAGTATATACGGTAATGGTGTCAACATACATATAATTTACGGTCTGAATGTTAGTAGTGGTTCAATTTATTTTTTAAATTCAAAATGTAATGGATTTTCTTGATAGAGACAGTTTTCCTCCATAGTTGTCTGTTACTATTCTTAGCTTTCTTATAATCAGCAGAATGAGGGCAAAGAAAATAAAAATCTGTAGTAATCCTTTAATACCAGTCAGGTATGACCACATTTCGTAATGTGTGTACAGTTCTTGTTGCTGTACCTCAAGAAGAATGTTGTAGAACTGGAGAAGACTCGGAAATGAACAACCAAAGTGATCAGGCAATTTGAACAATCCAGAATTTATATTTTAATTATGATGTGCTAATTCAATGAATGAAGAAGAGTCCATAACATTTAATTCAGTCATTTTACTTGACAGTGAAATATTGACTTTTGACTGTGTATAGTTGTTCCTTCTTGTTTCTGTTTGCCTAGGCAAATCATGCAGAACAAACTCCAAAATCCGAAGAATGTGACAAAATAGATTCGAAAACAAAAAATGCGAAGAAAGCACTTACCACATTTAAAGGACTTTTATTGCATATAAGGTAACAAAACAGGAACAATTTCCGTCACGTTCTAGACTATTCCATATTTTAATAGCACTGCTTCATCACTTCAAAAATATTAAAATTTTAATGGACAGAATTTTAAGAATAGCTTGATATTGTTTGATTCTGGGGTCTTTGGGAACTTCTTACTCTGTCACGGTTATGATTTTGTTGACAAAGTTAAGAGTATTGGAAAGTGGGGAGAAGAGATTTCTGAAGAGTAAAGCCCTGTACAGACAGGCCAAAATAAAGTTGCTTCGGGTCACTTTGGAGGTATGCTGTTTAAATGATGCATGCCTCCTAAGAGTCTGGAGCATGGTTTGGCATAGCTTCCGGACTCTTAGAGGCATGCATCATTTAAACAGCATACCTCCAAAGTGACCCGAAGCAGCTTTAGTTTGGCCTATCTGTATGAGTCCTAAGTTATAACAAGCTAAATGATTTGTTCTCTGTTAGTAGCTGTGAACAGAGCTGCATCTGGCCAGACTAGGCACTGATTTCAGTAACATGCTTCCCTCTTTCTTGATCATCTCCATCATTTGTCTTGTTATATAGCTTATTCTCTCTTTTCTGGCTATATAAGGCAAACTTATTGATGCTCAACTGCCTGCAAAACTAATGTGTAGTAGTGAAGAGAATCAGCTTTGAGTTGGGAAGTCCTTTAAATTAGGTAGCTGTACACAAGTCACTATTTTTTTACTCCAGGCCTTTATAATTTGGGGCTAATGATAGTCTATTTCAGGGGTAGGCAACCTTTTTGAGCCAGGGGCCGGGTTGCTGTCCCTCAGGCAACTGGAGGGCCGAAGCCAAAAAATAAATAATTAAATTTTTTTTAAAAAAAATTAAATAAATAAATAAACCGGGACAAATGTAGGACAAAAGTTTCAAATGGAGGACACTTTTTTTTAAAAAAATTGAGGACACGCAAAAAAATTTGCTGATTTTTAAAAAAATGTTAATATAAATGCATGTTTTGGAGACTTCTATAGATAATTGCCCCCCTTGCCCGCCGCTTGCCCCCCCCCCTTGCCTGCCTCCTCCTGATAGGCCAAAGGCCCCACGCCCTCACGTGAGAGGCCAAAGGCTCCGGCAGCAATCGGCGGCAGGACCGGGCTGGGGCCGGTCCCAAGGCCTTGCCGGCCCGCATCCAACCCGCGGGCCACAGGTTGCCTACCCCTGGTCTATTTTATAGTATTGCTATAAGAATTGCTGAAAAAGCATTGAGTCCTTAATAAAAGCTCATTGCTTGTCTGGGTTGCCAGGAGGCAATCAATAGATTATCACACTAACCTTTTCTTGCCTCCTTCCCAATTTTACAACAGCCACCACTGCACTTCCTTCATCCACGCAACGAGGACAGCTGCCCCCATTGCACTCCCTTCCTGCCCTGTCCCTAAACACACACACATCCCATTATGCCTTAACAAGTATGCCTTTAATATTTTTTTTCTGTTTGTTTATGAAGTTCTGCAACCCAGATTGAAGCTTTTTAAAATGACCTTTTGAAAGTTCAAGGCTTCAAGGCTCCAGAATTGTGCAGAAAATGTAGTGGTTTAAAAAAAAAGCAAGGGGAATGGGCAAAGGAGAGGAGGAGACAGTGACACCATGTGACTGCCTCACACATACCCTGGGAATGGCTTTTCACACCTGGGGCATTGCTCGATCGGCAGCTCATTCACAGGTTTCCCCTGTGAATGAAAAGAAATGGGTCAGGGACAAGGCAGTTACGGCAGGGAAGTGGCAACATCAGTTCTGCACTGCCGATGCCACTTCCCTCCCAATGAAATCACAGTTTAAAAATCGGTTGTGATAATCTCCTAGCTGGCTTTTTGGTTAGCATGGGCTTTCATGACTATAAATCCACATCTTCAGATGCAGGACTAAATGGTGCTAAGGCCTCAGGTATAAAGCATATTTACACAGTTGTAGGAGTGGAATATAATATAACAGGATCCAAAAAAATGCAAACCATTTCCCTTGCCCTAAATTTTCAAAGGCCTAGGTGAGGTGAAACAATCTTTGCAATGATTAGTTGGCATTAATGTATGAAAGCAATAAGTCAGTTTCCCTAGGTTCAAAACTGTCAGAAGGTTACAGTTGGTCCTCCAAATCCACATTCAACCATCCATGGTTTGAAAATATTCTCTCTCTATCTCTCTCTGTCTCTCTATCTCTCATACACACACACACACACACACAGGACACCATTTTACTACACTGCTGTATTTAATGGGACTTGAGCATCCAGGATTTTGGCATCCATGGGGGTCTTGGAATCAAACTACAGAAGAAACCTAGGGCCCACTGTACTTTTGTTAAATTTGCAGTAGTGAGAATTTTGAACCCAGGGAAACTGGCCAGTCAAGTCTTGAATATCATCAGGATATATTTATCTTCTTTTTTAAAAGGATACTTGAGAATTTTGGACAATAGAAAAGAAGCTCCCATCAAGTTTAAATGTCCCAGCCTTTTTCTTTAACATCTGATACTTCCTAAATAGCTTTTAAGCTCATTTTATGCTCTCAATGAATTTTTAAGCTCATTCTATTCTTCATGTCTGTGTTGTTGTACATGCTGTCAGTCAGAATTCAAAACCTGCTGATAAGCTTTGTACACCCATTTTCAGGGTTGTGTTTCTTGTATCTGCTTAGCAAACCGTTTCTGGAAACCAGCTTGTCGTATGGCATTGGGTCTTAAATTTCTGTGCATCTCTGAATTTAAGGGTACATGTGCATGCTCCTTGGATCTCAGCCACCAGTTTTAGATCACAAAGTACTCACTCATTTTCATATTTCTGCTGTAGAATGGTTAGATATCTGCAAAATTTTCATTTTATTTTAAAGACAGAAATGTCATAGCTTCAGGGAAGTTACCTGATTTAAGTTGCAGAATACAGGTATTTAATTTTACTTGTAAGACCCAGGTATTCAGTTTCCATTGTCTTCCATTAAAGACTACCTTGGTTAGTACAACTTTCAGTGACTTTGCAGAGCTGCTGCTAATTACACTGCGCAGTATTATAACAACTCAGTATAAGGCAGCTTTGTAGCTTCATGTACAGTTACTCCATATATTGGGAATATGCAACCTAGTGTCCTCTAGTGTTCTGGATTACAAAACATATAATTAGCATAATCTTCAAGCACAATGGGAGTTTTAGTCCAAAACATCAGGAGGGCATCTTGTTGGCTTGCGATACATATTTTCTACTTACCCAAGAATGTTACAAAGAAACTCTTGGTTTGTTTGTATCTAGTTGGTATCCATTCAAATCCATGTTTATTTTTCCATGTGTCGCACTATTTTAAATATATCAGACATCTTGGAACACAGTGAAATGGGTATAAAGTGAAAATCTCCCTAAACTGTTAAAATACATCGGCTAAGATAATACCAGTGACACATTTGTACTTGGACAGGACTGTAATATACCCTTATAACTGTTTGATAATTGTTTCAATAAATGTAGCCTTTATTTCAAAGAAAATATTAGTTTCCTTACAAGCTTGAAATACAAATACTTACTATAAAATACTTGCTATTTTTGTTAGCCCAGCAGAAGAACTGCACTTTGGTTCCAAAGAAACTGGAGAGAAGAAATGTTTGATTGTTCTAACAAATGTGACTAAAAATACAGTGGCATTTAAGGTAATAATATTTACTTTATGCAGTAACATCCTGGCTCAATACTTTGTTCTTTTTCAGGAAAAAAGTATACTTTTTCATACCTGCTTGCAGAGTCCATAATTAGCTGTTTGTGAGGCAGATAAATGTTTGTAGAGAAGGATTTTCTAACTGGGTTGTAAAGATTTGGGGGGAGGGGGGGTAATAAATTCAAATGAGATTGTACCAAAGAGAAATGTGGTAAGAGATTTATAAAATTAATCATTTTATGGAAAGAGAGGGTGGGGAGAGATATAATACTGGAACATGTGGCCACCTAATGAGATTAATGAGCAGTGCAGTACGTTCAGACATAAAAGGAAAAAGTGCTTCCTTTTGTATAATTTAATTTACAGTACTTTTTACTACATTGTGCGGTAGCCACTCAGGTGACATCTAAGAAGAATTAAAACTGTAATTAGTGAACATTAGCTATAGTCCGATGGGATTTGTAACAGTGGACTGCTCCTGTTGAACGGTCCAGCCAAACAGCTGTGCTCTCTGATAGGCTTACCACTGAGTAAGCCTGCTGAGGATTCCCATGACTCTTCTTTGGTTCTCTATCTCCCAGTCATAGTTGGCAAGTTTTTCCACAACCACTAAGCGTAGTGCTCCTGAGGGTGAGGCTCAGTTCTTAATGGGCTTAGAGGAGGGCACTGGCATTTACCTTCAGGATGTTTCTGTAAACCATGAGGTTCTTTGTTCCTATTTATATTTACATCTTGAGTATATATATATACTGTATATCCTCATGTATAAGTCTAGAAATTTTAGTCAAAACATTGAACCAAACACTCTAGGCCAACTTATCCATGGGGCAATGTAAGTACAGTACTTTAACTTTTGTTAAAAATGGAACCATCCCCTGGTGAAAGGTGAGAGCTTAATCCCTCCTCAGAGCACCTAAAGGAAGCACAGACCCCCTTTACTCTCCCATCCATCCAGCCTTTAGGGTGAGCACAAACAGTTATGCTTGCCAGAATTTTGTAAGTTCTATGGTCACATTTTCTTTTGCCTCATCCTTTACATCCTTTGTTACATGCAATTTACCCTTGACTTATCCATGGGTCATATCAAAATCCATAATTCCCCCCCCCCCCAAAAAAATCTGCCATCAACTTATACATGAGGTCAATTTATAGTAGCAGACGCGTTTTACATGGCTTCCAACATACGTGGAAGCCACTTGAGGAGGGAAAGAATGATGCGCGTGTGCCGCCCTGCCACGTTTCCTATGGGGCTCGAGCATAAGTAGATTTTCCTTATGCACAGGAATCCGGAACAGATCCCCCGCATAAGGAGAGGGTCCACTGTATATGGGTAGTGCTGATGTGGCTATTTGATTTGGAAAACCGAGTTCATTGTTAGGACTGGATGAAAAGTTGATTGGGGTCTACCGGGTGAACTGTAGCAATCAGCCTAAATACAGCTGCTACTTGGAAAAAGTAGGAGTGAAATTTATGTAAGCTTATTTCATTTCTGACACTGAAGACTGATTCCAGAACTGGCAAACCCATAACAGGGGAGACAAGGCTGATCCCTTTATTGTTTTCCTTCCACTTGCAAGCAAAGTTTTTTTTTTTCCTTCTGACTAGCTAGCAAAAGTCCAAAATCTGAAAGTTGTGACATTTGCAGTGGACTAAAAGGACCAGAGGATTTCCCAGAACCATCAAGGTCTTTTGGCTCGTTTTTTGTGGGTTTTTCGGGCTATGTGTCCATGTTCTAGAAGAATTTGTTCCTGACATTTCGCCAGCATCTCTGACTGGTATTTTCAGAGAAGATGCCATCTGAAGATGCCAGCCACAGATGCTGACAAAATGTCAGGAACAAACTCTTCTAGAACGTGGACACATAGCCCGAAAAAAACCCAAAAAACTATGGATGCCAGCTATGAAAGCCTTCGACGTAAGCTGGATTGCTGTTTGAAGTAGTTTTAACTAGGTGTGTGTGTGTGTTATTTTCATTGGTGCCATTCAGTGTTAAATTGAAGTTCTAGTTATCTTGACATCCCATTTTGGCAGAAAGGTGCGATAAAACCATAGAAAATAAATTAATAGGCTCAGAGCATGCTCAGAGGCAGCCTATTCTTCACTTCTGCCTCTGCCTTCTGTGGTTGATAGATCTGGACAGCTTGTAAAAGAACATAAAATAGATCTGACAAACCTAAAGTCTGTCCATGTCTGATGTATGTGTGATATACCTAAATGGAATTGTGTTCATACATTTGAATACCAGATACTGTATACAAGTAGGGAATATTCATCAACATTTTGTCATGCTTGTAATTTTCAAGAGGCGTTTAGCTGTCTGTTATAAAAACAGTATGCTGGTTTTACATTCACTGAGGTTTGATTAAGCATGGCAATTCTTATGTTCTTACAACTGTCAACATTTATTGTAGACCAGCTTACCTATTTATATTTAAAACTGTTGGGTGTGCCAGGCATTTTATTTCCAAGTACTTTCAAAATGTATGAGCTAGTTCATGAATTACAAATACGAAATAGGAAGCCCAACTGAATTGCACTGCTTTCTCTTCTTTTTCTATAACAATAGAAAGTGAGACTTTTAAATATTAAAGGATAAATGGAAGAACTGATAGATTTTATATAATTATTTAGGTGAGAACAACTGCTCCTGACAAGTACAGAGTCAAGCCAAGTAACAGCAGCTGCGAACCAGGCACATCTGTAGATATAATAATATCTCTTCATGGTGGTAAGTGAAACCTTGCTCCGCCATTTATTAGTGAAATAAATAAGTACTGTTTAACACTTTTCCTTCAGTAAGTTTTGAATTCCAGGGACATGTATTGGAAAGACAATGTTGTTGAAACTAAATACCTAAATGTATGTATGCGTGTCTCTGAGGCAGTGTCTAATCACTTTTTTGAACCAATAGTAGAGTGCATTGATTGACTTGAACATCTTTTTTTTTTAAATAGCATTGTTTGCCCTGATTCTTACTGTTTTTTCAGCCTTCAAAAATGGGAAATAGCATTGAGCTGTAACTGAATGAAGGAATGAATGAATGATAGTGGTGATACCAGCATGGTATACTAAAAATGCTCAAATACAATAGAGCAAATACCATAAAATGTGAAAATACCACACAGATTGTTAATATTTACTAATTGGCATTTTTAATTTACTCTTAAATTTGGCTACATATTTCATGTTGGCTGGCTAAGGAAAAGGTAGTGTAAAATTATTTTTCATATATCAAAATAGGTGGAAATATGTTGTAGTGGGCAGGATCCAAAAATTGACTTCTGTTGGTAGAATTGCAAAATCCAGAAGAGCCGAGGACTCCCCACTGTAGCCCCGACCCCTCAAATGGCCCTAAAGAGCTGACAAACCCACCTGAACTGATTCAGCATGACACAAAGGCCTGAAAAATGGAGGGGAAAGAAAGAAAGTTCTGCCAACAGAACATTGGATTTAGCTCTTTCAAAATAGGTCTCTTCTAGTTAAAAATTATTAAATGTTCTTTAAGAAGTTGAATGTGGATTTGGAGTGTATTAATTGGTTGCTAAATGTTAAGGCAGTTATATTTTTAAAAGAAGATCATTTAGGACAACTCTGTCACTTTTAAAGCAGTTTTAAAAATCATTCCAAGTGAATTTTACCAAGTGAATCCAATAGGTAGGGGATACCAGGGTAATTCTACCTGAGATTTATTAACTGGCTACATATAAGATCAAATATAAGATATATTCTGTCTCCACATTTTTCTTCTCCTATCCTTCTTCAACACTGGTGAATTTGTAGACCTTGCTTAGTGCTTCTAGTTATTGTGCATCTGCTGTAGCAACGTAACTCTCCATATAATCTGTTTTGTTTTGTGTTTTTGCATTTTTTCCATGGTGCATTAACTTTCAATATAGATTAAATCTGAACAGCATACATTTACTAATTACCTTCTGTGGATTGAGCAGGTTGTGCAGTTTCTCTACAAGACCGTTTTCTGATTATGGCAGCAGAAATGGATCAGTCCTCTGTAGTGGGAACACAAGAATTGGCTCAGTTTTGGAAGGAAATCCCCAGGAACAAAGTGATGGAGCATAGGTGAGCATTTATATTTGTTAGAAGGTTGCTAGACTACATTCTAAAATAAATGTGAATGATCACACATGTGACCATCTTTTACATCACTCATATCTTAGCAGAAGTTGGTGAAATTTGAAGCAGATGCTCTTTGAAAGCATGTTATTTAATGTTGGTATAATGTCTACACATTAATGATTTAGAAGATTTCAAGATTCCTTATTAGTTTCAGATACAATGTTGATATTTAATTGGTGGTACTTTTAATTATATGTATAGCACAGCTGATCTGTTCTTATGTTTTTATGACAGGAGTAGGTAACCATGACCCTCAGGAAGTTTTTGTCCTGCAACTCCCATAATTGCTTATCATTGGTTATGATTGCTATGGCTGATGGGAGTTATAAGACAAAAACATCAGAGGGCTACAAGTGTCTACCCTTTTTGTAGCTATGAGTAGGCTAATATGAAAAGCCCTATTCCTGAGATTGTACCTCCTCATAGAAAAGTCATGTTGTTCTCTGCTGGAGATTTGCATTGGATACTGAGGGAATGCTGTGTGGGTAGGCATCTAATCCTGTCCACCTGTGTCTTATTTCAGGCCCAAGACTATGATTCTGGGACACCTCAAGTTTTCCATCCAAGTTATACATTCTGCTGCACATTCTAAATTACTCTTCTCTCAGTATCTTTTCTATTATATTTAATTACCTGCTTTACCATGCAGAAAAGAGAAGTCTGAATAGCATTAGTTAACTTTTTTTTCATACATCTTTTAATTACTTCTCCCCAGTCGTGAAGCTTTTTCAACATGTTGTCTTCATGTTCCTTGAGCCAGTACCATCTGTGTTTTGTTTTGAGCAAGATATATACCACAGCAGCCTGCCGTACAAGTCTGCCTGATCAGATGTTGTTTTAAGCACTGCTATGTTAGATGTTGTTCCACTCTGTAGTGGGGTCAGGGTGCAGGAGCAGAAATACAAATAGCATTACTGAGGATATGAAACAGATGCCAGGAAGGAATAGAAATGATCATACAGGAAGATAAAGAATATGACTACAATGATATATAATTGTACAACTATAATAGTTGTTGAAATGTTGGTGGTTTTCTTTTCAGATTAAGATGCCATGTTACTGAAAGCAGCAAACCTTCTTCTTTAACATTAAATGAAAATACCTTTAACATTCCTGCAAAAAGCAATGAAGATTTACACTTACAGGTAACAAATGT
>NC_056524.1:88547873-88559042 GCF_019175285.1 Sceloporus undulatus | reverse complement strand
ATAATAATAATAATAATAATAATAATAATAATAATAATAATAATAATAATAATAATAATATATTTATATACCGCCTTTCCAAGGATCAAGGCGGTTTAACAACATAGTTAAAAACATCCACAATACAATAAAATCAACAATAAAATCAGGATAAAACACAATTACATATTCCCCCCAAAAATCTCAAGCCAGCTTCCAGTGCTGCTGAGAGGGGAGGGGGGGAGTACTTCAGGGGTCAGGGGTATGCCTGCTGGAACAGGTGTGTCTTCAACCCCTTCTTGAATTGGTCCAGCGAGACGGCTGAGCAGAGCTCGCCGGGAAGCGAGTTCCAGAGCTTGGGGGCAGAAATAGAAAAAGCCCTCTGAGTGGTGATAGCATACCTAGCATCTGGGACCCTTAACAATTGCTTCCCGGCTGACCTGAGTGTGCGAGGCGGATTGTATGGGGAGAGGCAGTCCTCCAAGTACCCTGGGCCCAAGCCATTTAGGGCTTTATAGGTAATAACCTATAGGTAATAATATTGTTATACATATAGATTCCTTCCGAGTCTAGTAGATCATGCAGTGCACTGTGGCTTTTCAGGATTCCCTATCTTGTAAATTTTTATGCTTCTAGAAACCAGGTCTGAAGATTGGTAATCTCTCTCAGAGTGTCTTATGCAGTTGTGATGAAGGAGATGCTGTGGTACAAGGCAATAACTGGCTGCCCCTCAGTGTGTCCACAAATGCACTTTGCATATGTATGTGGACATACTTGTATCCTGGCTTTCCTTTCTTTGTCTTACAAGATTTTAATCTGTGCTGAAAATGAATTCAGGGATTCTTTTGTCTGTCTCGCCTTTTAAGCAAGTATATTCAAACTCTAGAAGCAGCTTTCCAGGGCTGAGTGAATCTTTCCAGGATCTCTTGTTTTCATAGGCAAAAAGGAGTGAGTTGTTAACATGAGGCTTGAAATGCAGCCTATGTGACATAGCCCAGCAAAATTATTGTTGTGTGCCTTCAAAGTCATTTCTTACTTATGATGACCTTAAAGTGAACCTATCCCAGAGTTTTCATGGGAGAATTTGTTCAGAGGGGGATTGCCCCATGCCTTCCTCTGAGGCTGAGAGAGTGTGACTTGCCCAAGGTCATCCAGTGGGTTTCCATGGCTGGGCAGGGACTCATACCCTGGTCTTCCAGTCCAACACCAAAACCACTACAACATTCTGGCACCCACAGCAAAATTAATGATATATTAATCATTATTGCTACATTCCTATTTCTTTTAAAGTACCTAACATACTGGCACCTCTATTTTAAAAAAGAATGTATGTAATGTTAGGGCTGATAAGAGTGATTATAGTAGAGAAAAGAAAGTAATTACTTTCTTTTCATACTGGATATATGCTGAAAATAAGATTATGGCTAAAACACGGCATGTTTTCTGTATATCTAAAACATAGTATGTCTTAGTTATATAATAGAACAGCAAATGACTACTGAATGAAGATACTGTAAATAGATGTAAGAGAGAAAAATATCTTTTCAAAATATAATCTCTTTGTTTTTCAGCTAACACAATTATTGCAAGCCAACAAAAGACTTCGAGAACAGATTGACCGCTGTGTCTGGTTCCAACAGTTGACTCTTCTGTTGGTGTTTCTCCTAGTTGCCAGTACTACATTCTGTTTCTACATGTTATATGCTCCAAGGAGCTAAAGATGAATGCTCTGTAAAACATGCAGTGTTGATGTCAGTCAGTTGGGAAAATAGCTAGTGCTATTCTGTAGAGCTGTGGAACTGCCAAAACAAGATCCATATATGGAGTTTTGCAAAAACTAAAATTCACAGGGCTATGATGTATGCCTTTTAATCAGCATGTGAAGTGACTTCATTAATATTATTACAGCATAAGAAGAACAGGATGTCAAAGACATCATTTTCACTGGATATGTAATAAGTACTCAGACCTACAGTGCTTATAATTTAATACTTTTTCTTTGTTTCTGTCATGCAGAAATATATAAGATGTATCAAAGTAATTTTGTACATAAAATGTAACATTTCCTTTGAAATGTAACTGCAAAATAGGTAATAGACCTTCTTGTGTTGGCTGTACATATAGAATGTGTGTACATAATAGATAATGATATACATGATTGTGCAGCTGGTAACTGAAGAGCTGCATCCTAATGTTAGTTCGGTCTTTCTTATTTTTCAGAATTATTACTGCTATTTTATGCCAAACTATTTGCATCCAGTATGTATCTTATAGCCATACTTCCCAGAATGTCCTGCTATGGTTCCAAAAAGAACTGATTTGGGACTTTCTTGTTACAAACTCTTATAGCTACATGTAAGAAGGTGCCACGCACCACAGTCTCTTTGAAAGAAAATAAATAGTTGTACAGGAAAGCAACTCTCCATTCTCCAATCCTGATTTGAGTCTCCAGAACTGAAATAGCTAACGTAGGATTGCAGCTGCTTTGTTCCAGTATGTTTTGCTGTTGATTTCATGCTGATATGTTACAGAAGATTCTGGGGCAATAATTGCAACACCACAAGCTTCATAGTTGGATTTGAAATAATTGCTGTAAGCATTTTCCCTCTGAAATACATGCAGTAAATCATGTGTGATGTTGATATTAAGTAGAAAGACACAAATGTCTTAGAAGAATTGTTAAGAAGAGAATGGTCATTTACTATTTGCTCTTAGTAGCAGTTTAGAATAATAAAAGTTTGTGCCAGTCAAACATTCTTTGTTTTTAACTATACTTTGTATGAAAAAGGAGAGTGGTAGAACTTTGTCAACACTCAACTTTTTTTAAAAAAAAATCAGTTTGATTGTCCCTTTCCACTATAAAGAAGTCACATAAAAACATAACAATAAACTATTATGTTCACACATTGGTTATGGTCCAGCATAGCCTATCCATGGACTTCTTGTTTGCTTCTTTGAGAAAGGGGTGATGTGTGTACACACAGGAATTTTCCACTGCATTTCCCATGTGTCAGTAAGAGGGAATACACAAACTTCAGTAAATTTAATGCATTTTTTTCTTCTCCACTGTGACCTCAATGACAGTAAGCACTCATCACTGAGCTTACTATTTGCATTCCAAATTTCTACCACAGACTATCTCACTTCGGTAACGCTGTGAACTGTCTTTTGTCTTTTTCTTTTTTTAGTGATCAGTAATTATCATAAGTTAGGCCAACTTTCCCATGGAGTTATGCAAGCTTGAAGCCTTGATTTTAATAGGCTTAGATGGGCTAAGCCTTATTCGACTGTAGCCTTGATGTGCAGAATTTTCCTTTGCCTATCTTGCTTATGCTCAGGCATGATGGTAGAAGACTATTTGGAAGACCCAGTTTTAAACATGGTTTTCTGCCATCCTGTCTAGTTTCACCTTTTTCCTAGTTCCAGGCCCTCAGACCTCAAAGATGGCATGGTGGTATACAGAAATATTTCAAGCATCCCTTCTTCATTGAAAGTGTCTTCTTTATTGAAAAAAACTGATTAAAAGAGTTTTATCATTGTGAGTGAATTCTGTAAAGAAGAACATAGAGATCTATACAATAATAATGCAGGCCAATTTCAGTCCAAGCTAATTATATTTTATATGAGAGTTCAAGTATCTTTATAGGATTACCTTTCTAGCTGATGGATCTATCCTATATTGCCTTATACTTTGTAAATGTTAATAATAAGGTTCTCAGTCTTTCTGGGATTCATTTGTCTTCTGTTAAACAAATTAGCTACTTCACGTTCACAAATAAGCCAAAACAGTTTTGAATGATTTGTTTCTTATATAAGATTTAACAAATCTGGCTTTCAGTAAAGTTAGAACTAAAGTGTCTTAACTTCTTAGCATGTGATCCATAATACAAAGTAATATAATAATTCTTGTCTCAAAATGTTTATCACTAAATTCAACTGGTTTTAATTGCACTTTATTGAACATGTTCAAAACATTGATAAAACCTAGGACAATAAATATTCTTAATGTCTGGTGCTTAAATATTTTCAGTATTTTATTACTATATTCATATTTTCTATGTAAAATTGATCAGATAATGTTTTCTATTTTAATATGTTATAGATGAAGAACTTCATTTGTGAAATAAATAAGAAAAACTTGAGAACCACCGTTTTCATTGCAGTTCTTTGGAAGCATCCACACCCTTGGATAGCTGTTTTTCAAAGTTGATAAAAATGTCTTTGGTTGGTCTTCATTAGGATAGCTTTAAAATGAACTATCCTTTCTACTTAAAAACACACATTAGAAGGATAGTTCTTGATTCTCTGATGACTCCAGCACCACTTATTGAAGCGAAAATTCATTTGCTAATATGACTAACAGCATGACATCACAAAGTTCACGTATATTTAGCAAACCAAAAATACCTTGTGACAAATGCCAAAAATATAAACTTGTTGCATTGTGGGCCTTATAGGAATATCAGAAGCATCATGCTCAGCACAAAGTAATACCTCAATCTATTTTAGAAAATGTTGTCATTTCTACTATTTCTTAAAATATTTCTTAAAAGTCAACTTTGATGCCACAAATATGTTACTGCTGATTTTTTTTTTTTTTTAGCATTCTTCACCAATCTGGAAAAATGAGGAAAAATATCCAAAGATGTTGTAAAGAACTTATTTCATTTTTAAATAGCATTTCCTATTGTGTTTTGAACTGTTCTTTGAGCTGAGTATTTTTCATTACAACATGTGTATTGCATCGCCCACCATCATACTCCAATAATCTGAACTCTTAAGATGCATGAATACATTTCCTAGAACCATAGCTAGTTCTAATGCTTTTTAGAAGCTTTCTTACTTCTACTCCATATGTCCTTGCCCATGAGATGTGCTCTTCCATTTCTGCCATTTCCACTTTTAGCTTTTCTCTCTTGCTGTCTTTATATTTGGCACTCTTATGAAACACTTCCATCTCATTTCATTTCTTCAAATTCCTTCCTTCAAAATTATTTGCCATTGATCCCTTACTTAATCTTCAAAACATCTCCCATCACTGCGAAATACACATGTGTGAACTGTACTTGGTCACATACTTCCCATGTTAACATACCCTTTTCATTTCTCTTGTTGTTTTGTCTTGTCACTGTTTTTCTCTAGAGTGTGTTATATCATCCTCAGTTTAGCTCACATATGGGCAAACTGGAGCTTGCTAGAACCACAGATTCTTTTCCCTGAAGAAGTTCTGCTGCTGCTCTTAGAAATACTAAATCTTGATTTGGAGTTGTGAGGAATGAAGAGCCATAATTGTGATCCATTTGTGATTCCTGTTTCCTTGCTATTAATAGTGTCAGAGGATTAGCCATCTCCATTGAAGGTGCTGGAAGAGACTCTTTAACTTCCCCTACCACTAATTAATATGCAGCTGAGAGTCAGCATGGTGTGGCTTGAGTATTGAAGATGAGGGTTCAAATCCCTGCTGGGCCACAGAAACCCACTGGGTGATTTTGGGCAAGTCACACTCTCAACCTCAAAGAAAAGCAAGAACAAACCCTGTCTGAACAAATCTTACCAAGAAAATCATATGGTAGATTTGTCTTACTGTTGCCATAAGACAGAAATTATGGAAGGGACAATAGCAGGGAAACAGGCACCTAGATGAGGATTGCCGAGCGCATACTTTAAGCCCCCCCTCCCCTATTCTCATTCCCTAATATCAGTTGTACAGGAATGAAAATTTAAAAAAAGATGGGGTCGTGACCTTCCAGATGTTACACTGCAACTCCTGTCATTTATTAGATGTAATTGAGAAAGAGTAACCAAGGGCCTTGCCTTAATACATTTTTCAGAGAGCCTATAGTTATGATCACAGCTGTGAGTATTCTACAGCTGCACAAAACAAGTGTGGCAGCAGACAATGAGCGCTGAATTTACCATTCTAAAGAAATAGGTTATTTCTTTAGCTTTTCATCCTGAAAATATGGCTTGGAAGTAGTATGGGTAATCTATGGAATTGCAGATGCCATCTGGAGCAAAAGTGAGGAAAGTGCAGCTTGCTTCCATTGTCCCTCCAAAGGCTCCCCCACCCAGTCAGCCAAAATTTCAGCTGGAGATGATGTTTCATCACTGGGAGTGCTGAAATGAACCAGATGGGTGCAGGGTGGAAAATGGTCTCTGTCCCTGTGTAGTTGCCCACCCCTGTTCTAGAGGTTACTGTTAGGCTGAGACGGGAGTCCCAGGTTCAAATCCCCACTAATCTCTGAAACCCATGGCACAGCTGGACCAGCCATTGTCTCTCAGTGTGACCTACCTCACACTGATTGTGAGGATAAAAACAAAAGAACCATGCATGCTGGCCTGCGCTCCATAGAGGAAAGGGGGGTGATCAATAAAACATGTAAAATAATTAGAATTTCTAATCTTACTTCGACAGTTGGCTCTGCCAAGTCAATACTAGTAATGTAAACAGGAATAAGCGGGGCTATGAAGAATGAATATTCACACACACACACACACACAAGAACAGGTAGAACTTATTAAAAACCTGGAGAGGGAAACATCTATTCAGGAAAGGCTTAAGACTTATTAATTATGAGGCATGCTAATGAAAAATAGTATAGAAATAATCAGCTTGTGGCTCCATAACATTAGTGACCTACTTTTTAAATAAATGCCTTCAAATGGTGACAGCTTGAAGCAAGTTGAACACCTGCTTTGCAAGCCTGAAGGTGGGGAGCAAAGAACAAGGAGTAGAATTTCAAGAAATACAAATGGCCAGAATATCTAGAGTGAATACAAACAGCATGTCAAGAGTTTTTATTCATCTTACTAGCATTGCACAGTTGAAAAATTACTCAAAGAAGTCTACCCAACACAAATGGCATCAGACATGTCACACTTACCAGAACACACAGAGGGCTGCCTGCAGCATGGGCCTTGAAACCAAGAAGGAAAGAAAGGAAAGCAGGAGGATCTTCCTTTTTTCTTCTGAGCAATGATTGCCTTCTCTTGCTCACTGGAAGCAACAAGCTTAACCTGACCCTTATGAGTCTGATGTTGGGTGAGGCAGTGCCTGAATGTTGTCATAGAGTTCAAGCACCAGTACCCTGATCAATTGTCACCTCCCTGGCTTGCAGTGTTTCACATGCAACAAACTATGTGACTGATACTACCTCAGATGCATGTCGTGACCAAAACCTTGGTCAGAGATGAAAAACTGGATCTGCAACCTACTTATTTGCCAATCTTTCCATCTAGCGAACTGCCATTGTGTCAGATACACATGATGCTTCAAAGGTTGATCCTGTATGCTATAGTTTTATTTTACAGGCACCTGATTACTACAACAAATCCTGTTATCAAGGGCAAGGACAGGGAATGACTCACTCCATATGTTTTTCAGCTTTAACTTTAGCATGATGAATGTGGACTGATTGTTATTGTAGTCTGTTGTTTAATCTGTTCTCTCTTCTTCCTCAAAGGCTTACAGTTGGCCCTTTATATCCACGGATTCTGCATCAATGAATTGAACCATTCATGGCTTGGGGGGAAAATTAAGCCATAAACCAAACCTTGACATTTTATATAAGGGATGCCATTTCACCATACCATTGTATATAACAGGACTTGAACATTCACAGATTTTGGTATCCTTGGGAAGTCCTAGAAGCAAACCCCATCAGATAACAAGGACCCACTGTATGTGACGATTTGTTTGTTACCTATCACCCTAGTGTTTAAGACCATTAGGACAACTTTTGCCAACTGAGAAATTGCATGGGCTTTGTCACTTTCTACATTTTACTATTCTTGGTATGCCTGGATTTGACTTGATTGGATTTATTTCCTGCCTTTCTTCCAAAACTGGGACTCAAAGCAGCTTACAGCATCTCAGCATCTGAAATCGCTATGTGTAAAAACAACAAAAAGTTAACATGATAAATGCAATTAAATATAGTATTCCAAATCGTTGCATTTTAAAACTATTTTTAAAATAAATCAACATATACAATACCAATCTGCTAAAAACACCTCAGTCCAGACTCAGTCAGATGTTGAAAGCCTACCTGGGTAAAAGATGGTAAATACAATACGTGTGTGTGTGTGTGAGTCAGTCAGTCAGTCAGTCAACCTTTATTAGGCATAGAAAAACAACATGCATTTACAATAAAAATTTACATAAAATTTACAATAAAATTTTACAATAAAACCTCAGGATCATTATTCAAATTTAAGCCATAGTCTTGTTGCCTCCACCAGAAAATTGGCCAAAATTGGTAAAGTCGCATTCTGGGCCCCATCCCATGCTCATCGCGTTCCGTGCGTGCCCCCGTTAGAACGCACTGGGGAACGGTTTAAACCCCATGCGATAAAGTTCTATGTGTATAAGGTACATATGAAACATAAATGAATTGGATGTTTAGACTTGAGTCCCATCGCCAAGATATCTCATTATATATAAGCAAATATTCCAAAACCTGGGAGATAGGGGAATCCAAATTCCAAAACACTTCTGGCTCCCAAGCATTTTGGATAAGAGACTCACCCTGTACATGAAATTGCGTAGCCTCTATCATACAGGAATTGGTCACTGTCTGATTTCATGTCTCTCTAGCTCTCCATACCCAATAGGAAGTCCCATGTTTCCTGGTTTACGTTAATCAATGTAGCTGTCTTTTATCAAGTAGAATTACATTTTCAAGTGCTTCAGTTTTTCCAGATATCAAGTAAAACATTTTGAAACAGCCTGTTTTGTGAATGTCTAAAGGATTGTGCACTTTTGCTGATAACACATACAGAAAAAAAAGGGGGGGGGGGAGCAGTTGCTATCTTAGGAATAGCCTGGATCCTATCCTGTTATTTCCATTGACAAGAAGGTGCCAGCAGTGAATCTAATGTATTTGCTAACAGAATTGGGGACAGCTGGGTAGGTTTACTCCATAGCCCCATTTTTGGAATTTGTCCTTGTCTGGAAAAAAGAGTGAAGGATAAACTTAGAGACCTTTGTGCAAAGTGCTAAATTGCCTTTTTATGGCTTTAAATGAAATGCAGAAGCTAGACATCTCTCATGCTCAGCCTGACGCATGAATTTGCTATCTTCAGGTATTCAGAGAAAGGTAGTTTCACAATGTGACCTTCCACAGTGCTATCTCCAACTCTTTAGCAATTTTCTGAGCTCATTTTCTCAGCAGGTGCAGAGAGCAGTTGAACACTTAAAAAAGGAGAGACAGAAACTGGGACAGGGCTCCGAATTAGCTTCTTAATCGCATGCAATCAGCTTGCACTCTTCCAATGCAGAGTTTGGAGAAGTTACTTTTTGGACTACAGCCCTCAGAAACACTATGTTCTTGGAGCTGAACACCAAAACATAAAATTTAACTTTTTCTTTTCATCTGGTAATCTCATGAGCACTTTGATGGAGCAAACCCAGAATCCATCTATTCTTATTTTATATTGTTTTATACCACCTTTCTCCCAAATGGGACTTAAAGTGACTTACAAAAGAAGTTAAAACAAAACAGCTAGCACAGTATGGAGTACAAATGTTTAAAATGTATTAAACCATCAATCCAATTAAAACACTGCTTTTACAACATTCTCTTAAAGCTTAATTAAAAACAGATGAAATGTTACATTTTAAAATGTAATAAAAATGCAATAAAAACTACATATTACATTGAAAAAGCAACAACAGCACACCTAATTGCATGTCCCTCTACCCTCATTAGTCAATTCCTGTTTAAATAGACCTTAAATAGGTCTTTGTCTACTGGTAAAATCTCGCTTGGGAGAGAGTTCCATAGCTGAGGAGCAGCCACCAAGAAGACAAGCCTGGGAGGCTAGTGGGTCAAAAAGGAAGCTTTCCCCCCAAAGACTGCAATACTCTCACAGGGTCATATAAGGAGATAGGGGATTTCATATATTGTCTGCATCATGTTTCTCTCAGTAGGTAACCAGATACTCCTCCCCCCCCCACACACACACTACCATAAAAATAAAAAGATAAATGGGGCATGAAAGCTATTCTCTTTCACTGTTGATCATCCTTAGCGTTGGTATACCACTACTAAACACGGAGGCCCATTTAGTGGTAATGGCTTACATACCTCTTAGTTTCTGAATGGTTTTGTAAATGTAGTTGTCACTGCTACTAATTCGGAGTTTTAAACCCACTCGTACATTATGGTATACAACCTATCCCCAATCACATGTACTTGAGAGTGAAATCTAATTTTAGTCACAACTAGAAGAGAGCCATTGAAATGCACTGAGTATGTTAGTCAACAGGTCTGGTTGATTTTGAAGGGTTTACTTTAGTTGGGAAACTGGGTTTCCTCCAAGAATTTACTCTATGAATAAAGGAAGTGGATTGATAGAGTGTTAGTATTAACAATGCCAGAAGACTCTTTGTTTCACACTTCAGACTCTTTGTATTAGAAACTGATAGGTCTGCCCCCCATGAAATTGCCAAATATACTTAAAAGCCACCTCAACTCATGCCCATCATCATACTTCATATATTCAGTACATAGTGTGTGAAGAATAAACATCCTTTTATCTGTCTGGAACCTACAGTCAATCTGTTTTATTGGGTTACTCACTGGTCTAGCATTATGGAAGAGAGACAAATAATTCTATCCATTTTATCCACTCAAGGGTATTTTGAGAAACTAATGTCATGTTCCTACTAAAAGGCATTAATCCATTCACTCAGTATGGCTGCCTTGTATAGTAGATTTATACAGTTGGCCCTCCACATCCGTGGATTACTTATCCACGGATTGAAAATATTCCAAAAAATATAAATTCTAGCAAGCAAAGCTTGACTTTGCCATTTTATATAAGGGGCACCATTTTACTTAGCCATTGTTTTTAATGGGTCTTGAGCAGCCAAGGATTTTGGTATCCATGGTGGGTCTGGGAACCAAACTCCAATGGATAACAAGGGCCCACTGGACTTAGCTATGTAACCATCTCAGTTACATTGCTAAGAAGTGTTTCCTAGTCCCATTGCACTACAATTCCTCCTTGGATCAGAGATAGCTTGGAGTTGGGGGCATCAGTTTCCTGGTTCCTGATCAATAGTGGAATGGACTCTTGTTGCTTGCACCAGCTACTGACTTGCTGGTGCACTGACTTGCTGGTGCTGGGAGACTTTCAAAGTCCCCATGTATTCCCTAAACTAGTGAATACATAGCAATCGTACAT
>NC_056524.1:88547665-88547863 GCF_019175285.1 Sceloporus undulatus | reverse complement strand
ACAAAGCAATCAGAAATGTATAACTCTAGGTAATACATTTGTAATTGCCTGGCCACTGTCATTTGAGAAGATGACTAGGTTTGAAACAGGTTCAATTGAACAATAAACACATCTCCCATGGAGATGGACGTTAAATAATAAATAAATAAAAATTTTATTTATATGCCGCCCTTCCTTCGATCAGGGCGGCTCACAACA
>NC_056524.1:88546926-88547565 GCF_019175285.1 Sceloporus undulatus | reverse complement strand
TTTATTTATATGCCGCCCTTCCTTCGATCAGGGCGGCTCACAACATATTAAAAACAATCATACAGAGTTAAAAACAAACACACAACTAAAACAAGACAGCAGTAAAAAGCCCCATAACCCAGCCTCTTGGCCACGAAAGAGGAGGGAGGCCCACAGGATATTTATTCGGGGGATGCCTGCTGGAATAGGAAGGTTTTGAGATCCTTCCTAAATTGGGCCAGGGTAGTGGACGAGCGGAGCTCAGTGGGCAGCGCGTTCCAAAGGGCTGGGGCAGCTATGGAGAACGTCCTCCGAGTCGTGGAGACTAATCTAGCCCCAGGCACCTTCAGTAGCTGCTGCCCAGACGTTCTGAGGGTGCGAGGCGGAATGTACGGGGAGAGGCGGTCCTTTAGGTATCCTGGGCCCAAGCCATTTAGGGCTTTATAGGTAATTACCAACACCTTATATTGGGCTCGGAAGCGAATGGGCAGCCAATGGAGATCCCTTAAAACCGGTGTTATATGGCTGGTCCTGGGAGCGCCAGTGACCAGCCGGGCTGCCATGTTCTGCACCATTTGAAGCTTCCGAGTTTGGTATAAGGGTTGCCCCATGTAGAGTACATTGCAGAAGTCCAGTCTCGAAGTTACCAGAGCATGTACA
>NC_056524.1:88507626-88546826 GCF_019175285.1 Sceloporus undulatus | reverse complement strand
AGTACATTGCAGAAGTCCAGTCTCGAAGTTACCAGAGCATGTACAACAGTTTCTAGGTCCCTCTGGGCCAGGTATGGGCGCAGCTGGCGAATCAGCCGAAGCTGATGGCAGGTGCTCTTGACCGTCGCGTTCACCTGGGCAGTCAGGTGAAGCGACGAGTCAAGAAGCACGCCCAGACTACGCACGGAGTCCTTCACAGGGAGCATGACCCCATCAAGGACAGGTGGAACCACCGCCATTCCTGGACCAGGAGAACCTATCACTAGTACCTCCGTTTTCTCTGGATTCAATTTGAGTCGGTTTTCCCTCATCCAGCCCATTACTGACTCTAGACAGGCCACGAGAGGAGAGACGCCATCCCCAGTCACTGCATCAGTCGGAGACATAGAGAAGATAATTTGGGTGTCATCAGCGTACTGATAACCCCGCGCCCCATGTCTCCGGATGATCTCTCCCAGCGGTTTCATGTAAATGTTAAATAGCATGGGAGACAGAATGGCCCCTTGAGGGACCCCAGTTTTAAGGGGCCTCTCGTCGGAGCACACGTCTCCCAGCTACACCATCTGGGACCTCCCGGAGAGGTAGGACCGGAACCACTGGAGCGCAGTGCCCCCGATCCCCACCTCTGCCAGGCGTCCCAGAAGGATACCATGGTCTATGGTATCGAAAGCCGCTGAGATGTCCAAGAGCACCAACAGGGACACGCTTCCCCCGTCGATGCCCAGACGGAGATCATCGACCAGGGCGACCATGGCCGTCTCAACCCCGTAACCCGCCCGGAAGCCAGTTTGAAATGGGTCCAGATAATCCGTTTCATCCAAGACCGCCTGAAGCTGGATTGCAACCGCTCTCTCAATCACCTTTCCCAAAAATGGTAGCAGTGAAATAGGCCGATAATTATTATGTACCAGGGGGTCGAGGGAGGGCTTTTTTAGGATCGGTTTTACAATGGCCAATTTAAGATCCGATGGAAATTGCCCATCCCTCAGAGATGTATTAATTATCCGGTGTAACAATGATGTTACTACCGGTCCCCCCTGGGCTGCTAACCACGAGGGGCAGGGATCAAGGGAGCAGGTTGTTTTCTGGACACTTCCGAGGATCTTGTCCACATCCTCGGTACTTACCAACTCAAACTGATCCAGTTTAACATAGTCCACGGAGGCTCTGTCCACGTTCATAATACATTCAAACTATGAAGTCCCTGGTTGGCCAAAAGCTTTTGCTTTTGTTGTCATCACCAGTGGTTGTTCCTATTAGGTAATCCAATTATGATGAAAATGTCAACAAGCATGTGAATAAATATGTGGATGCAGTGGTCAATTAAGAGAACATGTGTGCTTTAAAATTTATACACTTATTTATACATTTGTATACATTTATTTATAAAAAATAATGTGATGAGGTCCAGATTAAACATAACATCAAGCATTTATTTAGTGCAGAGGGAGGGGGTGGGTAATATAAACCAGGCTGAATAAAACAGAACCAGTGAAATCAATGGGATTCAGGTTAGTCATTAATAACCTAAGTCCCATGGCCCACCCATAGATTAGGGGTAAAAATCACATAGCACAACACATTCTGTTGGGACTAAAACTCCCAGCAGTTCTTACCATTGGCTATACTGCTGGGAGTTGCAGCACAACAAAACCTATAGAGCTGTATCATTCCCATCCATCTACAGATCTTTACAGCACCATTCATGCTGTCATTGTTATTCTCATAACAGGATTCCCAGAGCATTCCTAGAATACATTCCTTCCAGAAAATGAAGGAATACACCATACCAGTTAGCAAATGTTCAGCTTAACCCTGAAAATGCTTTAAAATTTTGAAGTGATCTCCATGAGTTATCCCATCAATGAATTTGGTCATGTTCAGTCTTCAGTCTTGCTGATGTCTTTGCAAGAGAAGTAATTATTTGCATTTGTTGGCTGAAAACTGGGTAAAATAGGCAAAAATTAATGTATTTGCCAAGGGGGTAGTATTTTTATTTGGAGCTGAGAAGTATGCCTTTGATGCTCTAAATTTAATGCTTCAAGGTGACCATAAGGATATGTATGGTCTTATTCAAGGGATGGCAGACTTCTTAAATCTTTTGGTTCCATGGGGTTCTTCTGTCCTGAATTCCACTACAGCTGAATTCTGGTTTGAATAGGCGATTGTCTTTCCTAGTGAGTTTTGTCTTCTCATAACATGGCCAAAGTCCAAAAGTCTCAGTTTAGGCATCTTGGCTACTAGGGAAAATGCAGGCTCAATTTGCTATAGGATCCATTTATTTGCCCCCCCCCCCCTTTTTTCCTTTTTTTTTTTTTGGCAGTCTAGAGTATTTTCCTCCCTCACCACATTTCAGATGATCATCCACCTATCAGCTTTCCTTCTCAAAACTCTGCTTCAGATTCCTTTGTTAAATAGATCAAAGATACTAAATATTTTTGGGTAAATACCTTACAGTACTTAAGTGTGTGTAACTAGCCTATATGATTCGGTAAGAGAAAACAAAGGATATACTAATTTCTTCCACTGAAATCAATGAATTGTATTCAGTGTAGTAGCAAGCATGTCTGCTGATACAAGTCAAAACAGCCAGTTTAGGGATATTTCCACCAAACCACAAGTCTCACTTTGCCTCCTCTTCCCAAAGACCTGGTCCTCTGGGTTGAGGGTCATTCCAGAACAGAAATGGTTATGTTCAGAGGAGTACATTGGTGTATATTGTGTGAAAACCAGGTATTTACTCAAGCCCCTGTTTCCTCAAGCAGATGTACTTTCCACTAAAGCACTACAACTCAAACAGATTTAAAAGTGGTTAATAGAGCCTGCATCAAACAAGCCCTCTCTCAGGTGCATTGTATACCCCATATGATTTTGCTCTGAAATGGGTCAAAATGAGAGAAAACAAGCAGAAGCAGTTGTGTGTGGAGGGAGGGGGAAGAGTTTTGTTTTAATTTGCCTAATACAGCAGTATTTTGTCACTTGCCTGCAGTCTCTATCAGGGTGAATCATTCCATTGATGCCAAAGAAATATGGGATGTGGTGTGACAGGGTTCAATTCTCCAAAGATATTTGAGTGCCCTGGTGCTGGTTGCAAGGCTTTCATTTTTGATGGAAAGGGGGCATTTGCTTTGCAAAGAGAAACCTTCCAAATGTCTGTGGAGAGAAAGAAAGAGACATTTGCTGTTTATAATGCCTAAAGGACTGAATATAGAAGAAATGACACACAATTAAACAAACCCTGTGTAAATATTTCATGAAATATTTTACTTATGAATGAATCTGGCAAAACTTTTCAACTTGAGTTACATTTTAAGTTCTTAGGCAGTGGAACAGACACCAACCATTCCTTTTGTACAAGTGGCCTCCACAGAAAATCCCAAATGAGGCTCAAATGCTCTTTTATAAGATGATAGCTGCCTCTATTTTCCCAAAGAGGGAAGAAGAGGGAGTTGATGTGTTTGGATTTTATTAAGATCGCCTTACCTTGCCCCTCTGATTCAAGTGCTGTGGAATTGGGAGATGTACTTGTTTTTTGCAAACAGTTTTGTAAAGTATGATTCTATGCCCAAGGCACAAAGGGCACTTTTTCTCTGTGGCTAAACTGCACTGATTTGCCCCATGAAGTGCAAGCCGGAGGCCACAGAGCTTCACGCCTTAAATAATTGCAACATATAATTAAATAGTACAAGTTTGAAAGCAGTCATTTCGTGAGGCCTGTAAAGTTTAACAAGTTAGTTGATACAGCTATTTGATCAGCACCCCTGCTTATGTACATCACTGCTGAATTGGCACAGAAACACACCCTGCCTTCTTAAGCTCGGAGGGATAAGAGAAATAGTTTCGTAAGATGCTAATGTTCCAAAAGGATTTGGTAGAGACAAACCTTTATGGCTTGTTTTTGGCAACTCAAACAATAAACAGAGAGACATTATCCTGTTTTCAATGGTATACATCGCACTGAAAGGACTTGTTGGTAGTTTTCTTTATAAACAAAAAAAAATATTAATTCCACCCGCACCCTGTGAAAAAGCATTACCTTTCTCACAGGATTCAGAGAAATATTTCAAACTACCCCTCAACTGCAATAAATATGGAAGTACATTCAAAGGGGAATTTGTTCAATGCTGAAATATTGGTTGCAGTTAACAAAAGAGAATCTTGCATAATTCCAAGATAGTACAACATATTGGAAAAAAAGGTAAGAGGGGGAGTGGGAATAGAAAGAAAAGTAGAACTATGAGATAGAGGGTACATGTAGCATCATGCCCAATCACTTTATGAGAAATCAGTTCATCCTCTTTTTCATTGTTCATTGTGAGCAGAGTCACAGCTTTGACTGACATGCAGGAAAACAAGAGACAGCCATAGAGACAAAACACACAGACACACACACACAGAGCGAGAGAGAGAGATGTGACACAATTGTATGGAAAAGAAATGTCCTGGTTGAGTTGAAGTATAATTTACTGAGATTATGGAAAATAATGGAGAAATCTGGGGATTTAGTGTAGTGGGTCCATACAGAAAACCTAGCATAGCAGAAGATTCAGAAGATTCAAGTGGGTAGCTTCTCAGAAATTCAGCATCAGATTGGATCCCTCCTACCATGACACTATCTGGTACTTCTCTGCACATTAGAAATAACATATTAGTGATGTCATGAATTCCATATTACCTATCTAGTATTCACTGTTCAACTGACATAGAATCATAGAATCAGTTGGAAGAGACCACAAGGGCAATCCAATCAAGCCATGCACAAGTAAATGTTCAGAAGTACACATTCAAATTACTCCCAACAGACAGCCATCCAGCCTCTATTTAGAAACCTCCAGAGAGGGAGCATATCTCACTCTCAAACAACTGTTACTATCAGCAAGTTCTTCCTAAAATAGAGGTAGAATCTCTTTTCCTTTAGTTTGAATCCATTGTTCCATGTCCTAGTCTCTAGAGCAGCAGATAATGAACTTGCTCCATTTTCAATATGACATCCTTTCAGATATTTAAACATGACCATCATGTCACCTCTTAACCTTCTCTTCTCCAGGTTAGACATTCCCACAGTTCCCTAAGCTGCTTCTCATAGGAAATAGCTTCCAGGCCTTTTACCATGTTGGTCTCTGTCCTATGTAAGAAGATTGAACTTGATGTCCCTTGTAGTCTCTTCCAACTCTACAATTCTCTGATTCTATGACATGCTCCAGCTTGTCAATATCCCTCTTGAACTGTGGTGCCCAGAAATGGATACAGTATTCTAGGTGAGGTCTCACCAAAACAGAATAGAGTGGTGCTATTACTTCCCTCAGTCTATACATTATACTCCTACTGATGGAGCCTAGAATCATATTGGCTTTTTTAGCTGCCACATCACACTGTTGACTCATGTTCACCTTGAGGGGCAACTAAGACTCTTAGATCCCTTTTGCATGTACTGTTGTCAAGCCAGGTGTCACTCATTCTGTATCTATGCATTTCATTTATCCTGCCTGTAGTACCTTACATTTCTCCCTGTTGAAATCTTGAAAGCAGAAATACTCCAAAGGCTTTATGCATTGTCTTCTAGTTTCACAATGAAACTAAAGCGTCATGGCTCATCTTTGCATATATTGCATTCAAATGTAAGTATTTAATTCTTCAGGAATATTTCAAAAATATTATTAAGCAAAACACAACATTTCATTCCCAGCAAGCAAATGAAAGGCACAGCTTTTGAAACAAGCACTCTCCTTCCTGTTATAAGAAGGGTTATTTGTACCACAATGCATTATTTCTAGTGATGGATGAATTCCTCATTCATCAGTCTGAATTATGTGATCCAGTCTTTCAACAAATAACCAGCATGAAAATGGCAGTCAGTTGTTACACTCAATCTCCATTATAGTGTTCACCTCTTCCTGTTATCAAAATATCAGAAGCAAGTTATTGAAGTCTTTTTTCAGGAGGAATTAAGGGGGCTTCTCCCTGCTTATTAAATTGAACTTCTTGATAATCCCTCAGTCACTGAACATTTAGTCATAATTTATTCTGCCTTTGAGCAGTGCAATACAATATGAAATACAGTGGGATAAAAAAAAAAGTAATCTCCCTTGCTGAATTTTGGAATGATCAGTTTTCTGCCAAATGCTCAGGTGAGATCATAGTGGCATGGGTCTAATACCTCCTCTTCCACTGACTGCTAGCTCCAGAAAATCTATTCATGGGGTTATTTCAATCAAATAGCCCCCTAGAGCCTGTGTACAAATATAGGGCATACTGAAAAAGATGACTCATTGTTCCACTAGGGTTTGGATTTGTTTTGTAGTCTTGTATTTAAAACAAACAACATTGTGCAGTGTGTTAAGACCAGTATCTAAATAAGCTTCTCTTGGATTCTTGTTAAAATAGTGTGAAAACCAAAGATTTAAGTGGAAAATAAAAGATTCACAAAGATTATTCTTTACAGCTTCTCTGAACAGGGAGTGTTCAAAACACACTGCAGAAATAATCCAGTTTGAGACCGCTTTAACTGCTCTGACTCAATAGTAGGGAATTCTGGGAACCATAGTTTAGCTTTCTCTGTCAGAGAATGCTGGTGCCACAATAAACTACAAATCCTCAGTATTTCCTAGCACTTAACCAGGGCAGTTCACCACCTGATTTGGCTGCCTGGAAGTTAGGTCTGCCTAGCAATTCTGTCACATGCTGCCTAAGAAGAAGAGAAGGAATCTCCATTATCTTTGACACCTGACACTGAGGATCCTCTTTTCCAGCATGGAGGGCTGAGCTTCAGGAGTAGAGAGGGACTTGGATCTTCTGCAGACAGGGTCCAAAAATACAATGGGTTGGAAAAGCCTTGAAGCCAGAGCTCACACATTCTCACCCTGGCTTTACACCAGACTGGCTTCTACTTCAGCACGTTAGGTGCACACAGAAGTGCCTGCTTCTCCATCCTTCATCAGACTGGGATGAAGTCAAAGTCATTCCCACCCCCCTTTCCTTTTGTAAATTGTACTGCTAAAATGGTGGATCTTTGATTGAATCACAATCTGTCACATTTATTTTATAAACAGGCACCAAGGAGATTACCACATAGACAAAAAACCTGACTGTTCCCTAACAGGATGCAGCCGGGCTGCAAGGTGCAGGTGGGTATTATCGCACACAAGTCACTGCCGATTCCACTGGATGAGTGCAGCCTGGCTTCATCCCAGGTCCCAGGCAGACTTTGGACTCCACTTTTCAAAGCTGGGACCTTTCCATCTTTGAAAAGCAGCCTTTGAAGCGTGCCTGGGACACAGGATACAGCCGGGTTGAAGTCACCTTGCAGAATTGGCAGCCACTTGCGTGCAATAATACCCGCCTGCATCCTGCACCCTGGCTGCTTCTCATTAGGGAGCAGTCGGGTTATTTGTCCATGTGATATTGTCCCAAGTCACAATTGCTGAAATATGTGAGCAGACTGCTATATAAACACAATATTGGTTTCTTTATTTATTATTCATAGTTATTCTTCAGGCAACTTGAATAGAGATGGTATATCTGTATGCAATATCTGTACAGATAGTTTTGCATTTGAAATTTCATTTCCAAGGGAGCTATTGTAATAGTAGGTCAAATTCCTTGCCATGTGTGGCTTAGATCAAGTATATTAACTATAAGCCCTGATTAGGTTGCCCTTAATCTTCTTATATTCAGAAAAGATTTATCAAAACACTGTATGACTGTATTTAGCGGCTAAGGTGGGAACACAAACACATAGTTATGCTGTGATCTTTCTAATCTAGAGCTAGTTTGCCTGGTCAAGAGAGGAATTTTGAGCTGCTTCTTTTCATTGTTTGAAATGGGTAATAAAGGAACAAAAGTCTCTTAAAATGCAGTGAATCTGTATGGTTTAGCACATCTGCAGATCCTTTCTCTCCCTTGGGTATGTTTGTTTCTCTGTTGTTATTTTTCATACAGAACATATTACAGTCTGCTAATATAATTTGTATCTTATTTGAGACTTGTCTTTGAGGATGTACTTATGACCCTAGTAGTGAACAGCAGTCAGAGTGAATGCAGTGAAGAAGAACAAATCGACGGTGATAGGAAACTTTTTTGTAAGTTCTGGTGCCATAAAAAAATAAAATTCCCAGAATTCCATAGCATTTAGCCATGGCATGGCATAAAGCGATGTCAAACTGGATTATTCCTGCAGTGTGAATACAGCCCCAGTCACACAAATCTTAAATCGTGACCTTCAAATTCCAAGAGTCTCTCATCTCTAAGCAATACTAATTTTTTCAACAATACGAATCAGCAGGCCTCATAGTACAATTTTATATTAGAAATTCCTAAAACACCCCTTTCTTTAGCATCGCACATTATTTTAAATTTAATTCCGGGTTTCTTAGTTTGCCAAACCAATCTGGAGATTACTTTCTTCCATTGCACAAAAGATGTTCCACTTCCTATAATGGGGATCATTAGAAGAAAAATAAAAGCCTTGGCAAAACATTTGCTTTTATTACTGCAATTCTTCCCTGAGGGGATAAATTTAACTTTTCCCATTTTTCTAAATCTCTTTTAATTTATTTCCAGCCTTTGCCATAGTTTTTCTAAAATAATAAACTGGTATTATTCATTATTGTAACTCCCAAATATTTAACCCCTTTTTTTCTACTTTAAAACTTGAAAGAGCTATTAATTAATTTTCCTCTTCTCAAGATATAATTTTAGCCAACAATTTTGTTTTATCACAGTATACTTTAAACCCAGAGCATACCCAAACACAATATTTTTTTCCTGAAAAGACTTTATTGAATCCAGTGGGTTTTCTGTCATTATCACAAGGTTATCTGCATAAGTCACCCATTCATACTGTTCTTTTTTTAGCCTTATTCCACAGATTATGTCATCTTATTTGATGTCTCTAAGTAGGATTACCAAAATAAACAGCAAAAATGAGAGTGGACAACTTTGTCTAGTTCCCTTTTATATTTTGATCGATGTTGTTGCATTGTAATTTACTAAAATCTGGGAATTTTGAAGTGAGTAGATTGCCTTTATTGCCTGAATCATATTTTCACTAAAGTTGATTCTTTCCAATATTTGGAATAAGTAGTCCAAGAAATAATATTGAAAGCTTTCTATGCATCTTAAAAGAAAATCAAAACAGCCTTTCAGTCCCAAATATTTGATAATTTTAAGAACAGTTCTTATATTACTCCTTAATTGTATTTTTGGCAAAAAGCCACTCTGGTCTTCTTGGATATTTTGATAAATGTTTTCTCAGTCTGCTTGCCAAAATAGTAATAAATATCTTGTAGTCATTTTTAATAATTAAATACATCTGTAATTCTTTGTTAATGTCTCATCTGTATCTTCTTTATGAATCACTGTTAACACAGGCATTTCTTCAAGAGTCTGATGTCCACCTTTTTTTCCCCTAATAACACATCATACACCATTTGTAATGGTTGTAACAACTCAGCTCCAAATTTTAAATAACATACTGCAGGTAATCCGTCTGGGCCCAGAGCTTTTCCAGGTAAAAATTTGAAACCTATTTGTGGTAAGTTTCCAAAAGGTCTACAGGAGGTGAAGTCATTTGCATCTGGCCAGATGGCAGGTTCCCCTCTTTTCCCACACATCTATCTACTCTAGGGCTTCCTTTCTTTCAGGGCTGTGGCTATTCACCTTTGGGGGCTGGGAAGGATTCCCCCCCCCCCCCCGTGTTATTGTACCATGGATCTTTTAAAAACCTTCCCTAGAGCTTCTCTCCACAATTGAACTCATGCTTGATGTCCCCTTTTCTCTTCCATATTTGCCATTTGTGACAAAGCAGTGAAAACTATCAGACTGCAGGTTACAAAGCAGGGAAGTAATAGTACTAAATACAAAGTGGAATGAACAGTAAATGAAAATGTCCCTAGAAAATGTGGGTTTCTAGTCCCTTGAGACTTCCCTTGAGATGAGGCATGAAGAATCATGCCAGAGGTTATTCTAAGTCTTGTAATGGTGATGTCACCATGATACTTGCGTCTAGGCCTGCTCTGAATAGTTGCTCAAAGTGGCCTAAAGTCACAGTGCCAGCCTGGGAGGCATTGCCCTCTCTGTAGTGTTGTTGTGGGTAAACATTTATATTGTTTACATTATTGGAAACAGGGCATTTGCTTTGCAAAGAGAAGCCTTCCAAATGAGAGAGAATGTCAAGAAACAGAGAGACATTTGATGTTTATAATGCCTAACGGACTGGATATAGAAGAAATGGCACACAATTAAACAAACCCTGCATAAATTTTTCATGACATATGTTATTTATGAATGAACCTGGCAAAACTTTTCAACTTGAGTCAGATTTTAAGTTCTCAGGCAATGCAACAGACACCAACCAATCCTTTTGCACAAGCGGCTTCCAGAGAAAATCTCAGGAAAGACAATGCTCAAATTATGGAGAGACAGGGAATGCGCAGCCTCTTTTTAATTTTCCTCCTATCTTAGGTGCTCCTTTTCAAACTCATAGGCTTGCCTGTATTTTCTAAATCAGGGAGAAAGCAGGAGTAGATGTGTTTGGACTTCAGTAAGGGCACTTTACTTTGCCCCTTAGATTCAAGTGCTGTGACAATGGGGGATTTATTTGTTCTTTGCAAACAGTTTTGTAAAGTACAATTCTATACCCAAGGCACAAAGGGCACTTTTTCTCTGTGGCTAAGCTGCACTGGTCTGTCTTGTGAAGTGCAAGCTGGAGACCACAACACTTCATGCCTTAAACAACTGTGACATATAATTAAACAGCACAAGTTTGAAACCAGTAATTTTGTTAGGGCTTTAAAGTTTAACAAGTCAGCTGATATGGCCACTTGATCAGTACCCTCGCTTGTGTACATCACTGGCTGATTTGGCACAGAAACACACCCTGCCTTCCTAAGTGTGGAGGGATAAAGGAAAAGGATTTGGTGGAGACAAACCTTTATGGCTTGTTTTCAGCAACTCAAACAGTAATTCGAGGGAAAGTATCCTGTTTTCGGTAGTATAAGTCAGTGAACGGTTTATTGCTAGGAGTATTCTTTATAAACAGAAACATAAACATTATCAATTCCACCCGCACCCTGTGAAAAAGCATTAGCTTTCTCATAGGATTCAGAGAAGGATTTCAAGCTACCCGATCAACTGCAATAAATATGGAAGCACATTCAAAGGGGAATTTGTTCCATGCTGAAGCACAGGTGCAGTGTTTTAAGGCTATAGTTTTATTGGATGCAGGTTAAGAAGCAAGGAGCATCAGAATACCAGCCTGCTGACCAGTGCTGAGGTATCTGCAGCCTACCTGTTTGAGGAAACCTGGGAGAACAGAATGTGATGCCAAATGAGCAAAAGCCACTGCATTCTTTTGCTATCACCTGGGGAAACACAAATCCCCCAAGCCCCTGGATGCCTCCACTCCAGGATTCTTTAAGAGGGACTTTCAAACTGGAGATGATGGACACACACTCAGTCACTTCACAACTGTAACCTACCCAATTCAAAGCCACCCTAGCTATGGTGAATCATTCAATAATTACAAACACAGGAATTCAGCAATATGCCAAACAGTAACTGTAAAACTGTAGAACTCAGGAGAAGTACCAGACTAAAGGAAAAGGAGGGGAGAAGGAGTCTAAAGCTCAGTTATGGGCTTGTGTGCTGAGGTGCAGGTGTTTGTTTGTTTGTTTGTTTACAATTTCAGTGGACCCGATGGAAGGTCCATTGGGTATCTCTGGTTGTTCCCACTCCCATGTAGGAGCCTGCAAAACCATTGAGTAGAAGATGCTAACACAGCAGGAGAAGAAGGGTCCCATTATGGCTCTCTTGCAGCATCTAAACTAGGTTTACAGGTGAGCTGAGGAACTTGAGCATGGCATCTCTTTACAGGAAAGTCAATTTTTAAAAACGACTGGCTTTATTTGACATAGCTCAACATTATCAACAATGTTATTTTCATAGTCATAGAATAGTTTTCAGGCTATTCTCTGAAGATGCTAGCCACAGATGCTGGCGAAATGTCAGGAATAAACTCTTCCAGAACATGGTCACATAGCCTGAAACCTCCCCCCCCCCAAAAAAAAAACCCTATGGATTCTGGCCATGAAAGCCTTCAACTTCACAATGTTGTTTTTCCTCCCACTCATTTTTTTTTTCAAGTGGCACTTTGGATGCCAACTCTCAGGCTTTAGCCATGATACACAGGTTTGAGGGTTCATACTTCGGCTTTCAGGACAGCCAATGAAATCTGCATTAGCTGATGCATGCCAACATCTTCTAACTATTTCACCCATATGTAAGTTGCACATGCAGCACCTTGTGTGGTATGAATAAGCCATCCATGGGAATAATGTCATGCCCCAGCAGCATCCTCCCTATGCGGCAGCATGGAGGAATACATGGAGCTGAGGAAAGTGCTTTCAACATACCTTATTTATCATTCATAAGAGGCTTTCAGTCCCCTGTGCCAATACAGGGAAGGAACTGGCGTTTCCTTATATTCCTCCCCACCCCAAGTCTTCCCATTTCTGTTTCTGCTCTCTTGCTGCTTGGCTATGTTCCCGAACCCAAATCACATACCTATTTTCCTTCTAAGAGTTAACAACCCTGCAGTACCAACTGGACATACCTCTTGAGCCTCAGGCTTTCGAATTCTAGCTAAGAACTTGTAAAAGGTACTTTTTTTAGACTACAGCTCCCTGTGTCCCTCAGTCAGGGTGGTCTCAGCATCTTTTTGAAGTAACTTTTTGAAGTTCTGCATGAAGCGTCCTACCATGATCATGACATAACATGCTGATTATATTAACAAATAACCAATCATGGTATATTTATTAAGAAATAGTTGTGACCATGGACCATTGCTAAGTGATGTTAAAACTTAATTACTTGGGTTTATGGTTGTTAAGTGTGAATATGCATACATGTGAACTATTTAACTTCAGATTTAAAAACCAAAATTTTTTTAGTCTTTGCAAATCTGTTCAGGATAGTCATGAAAAATAGTTTCCATGGGAGGTAACAAATACAAAAATAAATAAGAAATGTAACAGAACAGTTGTAGATGCTGAAGACCCAAATAACACACAACCTGAGACACCCAGAAGCTGGAAAATCCCAGCTTCTGGCCCCAAACAAGGCACAGTTTAATATCTGATGTAGGAATGTCTCAATGAACTGGAATTCCTCTTCTCATTTTAGGACATGGGTTAAGATGTTCCTTGTATCCTCAAGGGCTAAATGTTCTTCTGTCTTCCTCTGTTAAGAAAGCAATTCCAGTATTTCCAAAGAACACTTTGTTGACATTCTGCCATATTCATAGCCATATTTCAGTTATTTTCAGTTTAACGTTTGTCCCTTCTTCCTGATGCATACCAACGTTGCATCACTCAATTCAGAGTTAACAGGCTAGAACAATGATAGTGATATTTACCCTACATCCTATAAAACATTTGAAAACTAATATTTTCCAGGATGTGGAAATGACTGGTCTCATGTTATAAAAAGAGGAAGTAAAGAAAATGAATGCACTCTGAGGAAAGCAACACCACCGAAAACAGAAGGGGAAAATCAACTTGTAGTGATTCTCCACTATTAAAATGAAAGTCTAAATCGACTGTAGAGATTGACTTTTCAGTCATTTTTGATCCCAAATTAATAATCTGAGGACATTTAACTTATTCTAGTGAGAGCCAGCTCCACAGGGCCAAGTTAAGTCATGTGGAGGCTTTCAATTAATTTCATTTAACAAACTCCATTGCACTCAAAAAAGAGAGTTCCAACATATGGCTGAGACACTTGGTCATCTTTAGTGAATGGAAGCCCATGATGGCTGTTCAGGTTAGGGTTAATGGTGGCTCACTAGGGAGAGAACTTTCTTCTTTCAGACTGACAAAGCAACCTTCTCCATCTTTCTCCTCCTCCTCCCCCTCCGTTTTTTCTAAGTAAGTTCTGTCAAAACAAAGGTTCTTTCAGTAAAGCTCCCAAAACCTTCCCAGAAGTGGTAGGTCTAAGGATTTTAGAGAATTTAATTAGCTTGTTACAGAGTTCATACATTTCAGGAGATTACTTTGAAATGGCTAAACCGAACACCACTTACTAAATACCTTGAGTTAATCTTCCACCAAAAGTGTTCATTGTTTGTCTGAAACTCCAAGAGCATTATGACAAGTAAGCCAGGACTTTCAAATGAAACCCGTTCACTAATGATTTCCTGGAAAAAGTGGCCTGCCCTTTTTTTCCTGCAAGTGTCATTGCTGAGATTCTCATTGCTTTTTCATTTGTATGTGTGACCTGTAGTTTGATCCTATGTATATTTACTGAAAATGTAGTCACCCCAGTCTCTTTGTATTTCTCTACTGTTAAATGCAGTTGAATTATGATGAAACTTGGGGATTCTTTTTCTATTCCTTTTTCTTTTTGAAGTAGCATTTGATGTAACAGTGTGTAACCATTACACTGACATTCGCAGAACAGAGAAAAAGCTAATATCCTCCCAATAAGACATTCAGCATCTCTTCCCCCACCCACTTTCATAAATAGTTTTTTTTAATCAACGACATCAAAAACACTTTACTGACATTGCAAGAGGCATTTATAGAATGACCTTGCCTCAAGAGATGTGTGTTTGTGTGTATGCGTTTTTTCCCCCTTTGGTTAGTGTTTTGCTTATATGCCCTTAGGCATGAAGCTTCATCCTCACTTCTAGATTTTAAAAATACTCTTACATAACCATCATGATTCTTGTTAACCAGTGTGTAATGCAGCTGAATATACAGAGGACAGGGAAAGAAAAGACCTTTGTCATCTTCAAATTCCACACTCCTTTGTCATGGATGACTCTAAAAATCTAAGCCATTCATTCTGTATTTTGTTCTGTTTTGGACTTTTTGCCATCTACAAATACAGTACACTTCTTCTATCTAGTACTAAATGTACTAAATAGTACCAGTACTAATCGGAGACATAGCCGTCCTACTCTGGAATATCAGTATGCAAAGGGATCTTTCAGCACCTTTGAAACTAATTGTGCAAAAGAAGTTATGGCATGAGCTTTCATAGACCAGTCTACTTCCTCAGGTGCATCTCTGAAATCTACAAAAGCTCATGCTACAACTTTGAGACAGTCTCAAAGGTGCTGCAAGGTCCCTTTGAGTATTAATAATAGCTGTTGCTATGTGCCTTCTAGTCATTTTGACTTATTGCGACCCAAAGGAGAATATATCACAGGATTTTCTGAGGGGGTTTGTCATTTGAGGCTGAGACAGGGTGACTTGTCAAGATCACCCAGTGGGTTTCGATGGCTGGGTGGGGATTCAAACCCTGTTCTCCCAGTCTCCAACACTCAGACCACTAAACCATGCCAGCTATCTCTAGAATTTAGTAATTAATTTCTTCATTTTGACCAAGATTGTGTATCAAGGAAATGTGAGATGTAGCATAAAGTTCTGCCAAGCAGAACTGTTCAACATCTGTACTTTCCTCCCCACTCCAAGACTCACACCTGATATAACCATGAAGTGAACAAGGGAGGGAAAGAAGTAGTCGAGGCTTATCCTGCTATGTTCTGACAGCTGGAAACATGATGATAATCCTCTTAGTCATCCTCCAAGATTTCTGGAAAACTACTGGAGGATGCTTGCATAACTGTGTATCTATCTATCTATCTATCTATCTATCTATCTATCTGATTATAGCTAGAAGATAATCAGCTGCCCCCAACACTTCCCTGGCTACTACATGGCCATGTCAGGATCAGCTTCTGGGAGGAGGTCAGTCATTTCACAAAGGAAGTAGTGAATGCCTCTCTCCATGATTATGAAATAAAGAGCAACACGACTTATTGCTGGGGATGCCAGCCTTTATTTTATGTTATGTTAAAGACAGATATGTTGAAGATATTTAGCATTGTTTAAAGTTGGCACTCAGGTGACCCAAGATGGAAAGACTCCAGCTCAGTCCCAGAGCATTAGTTTTATTGTCTTCCTTAACCAGGATGGATGTCCCTAGGCATTTTGCTACATTATACAGAGAAGCAAATGCCACTCGCTCCACTCCCAAGTCAAGGTTCATGGTACCTGGAGGTCAATCAAATTATTTTGATACTGGAAGGACTTTCCTCTCATTGTTAAATAGCTTCAGGTAGGAGAGAGAACTTTTACAACAGGTAAAATCAGCTTGTCTGTATTGGTGTTGGTTGTTTCAATAACTGGTGTTGCACTGGTCTTGGTTGCTTCAGTAATAAATCTGTTTTTGACCTTTGTTCAGATTTTTAAAGACACATCCAAAATGCTGAACCCTATTCCAAAAATAGACTCTGCACCTTGAGCAGATGTTTTCAAATCTGGATGAAAACACAGAGCAGATTCATTGACCCTATTGACTGCTGCCATGGCTTATCTAAGATAGCTCCCTCATTTTCCCTAACAAATCCAGCCCTGGCCCTATCCAGATAGGTCACCCCACAAAGCTTTTCCTCCCAGACCAGTTGTAAAAAATTATCACATGCCCTTACCTTGCCCATGTAAACATTATTTTCACCCATGTCCAAGCGTGGGTTTAGACAATGATTGTGCATTCTTCCTTTTTTCTTCCTTTGACTTCTTGCATGACCTGGGGGAAATATCATCAATGCAAACTGAAGGCTGGCAATTCCATAGAAGTGGAGGGGCTTCTTTGTGTATTAATGGTTTGGGCTGAAATCTTGGAAGTTAGGTGAACCCTGAGGGAAACCCTACTTTCTTTTTTATTTTAATTGTCAAAGAGAATAACTTGTTTTCAATGTGTTGGTCTGTAAAGTGCAGTAGGGCTCTTTGTTGTTTTTACTGCCACTGACTAACCCCTGACTAAAATTAACTCCAGAAGTATAATTTTATTTTCAAAACTTATTACTCTGTGATAAGAACCTGATGGGGCACATACTCCAGTAGTAGAACAAATGTATCACACATGGAAGAGCTTAGATTCCATCCTATCTCTAGATTTGAATGGGGAAAGATGCTTTTCTGAACCTCTGGAGAACTGCTGCAGTGTTATAGACAATGGTGAACTGGATGGACAATTGGTTTAACTAAGCATAAGGCAGTTTTCTATGCTGATAGGAGACTTCCTTTCCATATGAAAATAAGGCAGATATATACCCAGAAGGCTAAATTCTGAGAAATTCTCAGGGGGGGGGCTCATGTTCCTATGGTGAGTGGGGCAAAGGCAAAATGATGGGGCCAAAAATACTAGTATATTTTAGCTTAAAGCTCTTACTGGCAGTAAATAAAATGTATGAGAGTCATCTCAATCTTTAGAATTGGAGGAAATGGTATAAAGCTGATAAATCACAAAATTATAGTGTCACAAAGCAGAGATTGTACCCACCAAGGTATCCCAGAGGATCACAGCACAATTTGGACCCAGGTTCTGATTCCCCACACCTGTTTTAGCTATATATCACATTATACTCTTATAGCACCATATTCCACTTTAACTGCCATGGCAACATCCTATGGAATCATGGGATTTGTAGTTTAGGGAGGAGCCTTTTGAGCCAGAGAACTCTTGGGCATTACTAAACTATAAACCATAAAATTCCATAGGATGTTGCCATGGCAGTTAAAGTAGAATATAGTATTATAACAGTAGAGTGTGGTAATCGAATTAAATTGGAGCAGAAAATAGAGAGTACACTGTAGTCTGGGTCATCATAAACCTGTATCTTTCTCCCCAAAAGCTAAGGGTCAGTAGAGCCCTTGTTGCTAAATTCTACCTGTGCTTACTTTCCTTTAGCAAACAGACATGATATAAGCAGGCACAATATGGCCCAGTGCTTCCTGGTAAAAGTTAAACAAACCAGGCTTTGCAACAAGAATAACATTTCATGTCCTAAATCCTGGTTTCTATCAGCACTTCAACCCACTTGCTGCCAGACTGTCACTCAATGTCTAGAAAAAAAGTTTTCAGCACTTCTTTTAGCCAAATTTCACAACAGTCTATATTCAAGATGACTTGACCTCAGTATTGGTGATAGCTGTCCTGTGCTATCAGCTAGTATTCAATTTCAAGTCTCTACCTCTCTTGTTCCTAATGGGGGGGGGGCTTTTCTCCCTTCATTCCAATGAGTGTCAGACTTCCTTCATAGCAGTGAGTGGCTGTCAGTCACTCTGACACTGTCAGATTAATTTATCTTAAGTGGACCAGAGGACCTTTCTGTGCCTGTTCCCTGTGGAATATCTCAGTGTCTTCCATTACAACTTTCAACATTCTTTTAGGAGTTACTTTTCAGCTGGGCTGCAATGAGATCAATAAATGAAAAACACTGCTGGTACTGGAAATGCATCTTTACATTACTGATGCCTTGACTATGTGTCACTTTCATTGCATTTTCAAAAAATAGCTATAGGAATGCTAAATTCTGATTCATGAGTATTCTGAAAGCCAGATTAGACTGTACAGATGCTACTTATATTTCTCTATTGTTTATGAAGAGTTTTTCTAGTAGTTGGGAGTCAAAAGATCAGGAACAATTAGCTGCAAAGGGGTTAAACTGTAGAGAGGCAGCAGAAGTACAAATGACTCTAGCCTCTACACACTGCAGAAACCCCTTCATGCTCTACTGAAGCAGACAGTGGCTAGAAATGGCTAACTACTGCCCTTGATTTCATGCCCCTTGCCTTTATTCAATGTTTCACAGCTTCCATTGTATATGTGGCATGGCTGTCTATTCTGGGGATACCAATGCATGGGAACATATTTCCCATATGGGAAATTCGAACACATGGGAAGATAAATTGGAAGCTGTCATGTTTCCCAGCTCAGACTTCTAGACCAAGCAGGCAAAAGTGATGGAGACAAGGATGGATGATGGTTTTGATGTCATGAGTGCAGTGATTCCACTCTCAGTTTCATCCCAAATTTTAAAGGAACTGTCCAAGGTGCTAAACCCTATGCCCCAAAATGTGTTAAACACCTTGGATAGCTCCTTTAAAGTGTGTGTGTGTGTGTGTATTCTAAATATAAAATATAGAAAAACAATTGAAATATATTCACCACACTACTGGTATGGATTCCTCTGGCTATAGAAGCTGTATGATGTCAGACCCATTATATGAGTCTATTCTATAATTCTATGACAAGGACTGAGAGCATGATCCCACCTCCTTTTCAATATGGGGCCACTAGAAGAAAGACAAATCATCCTTGTTGAAACTATCAGAGTTGAGATGTCACTGTACTCGTAGGTTCTCATGATTACCATATATGCCACATTATTCTTGCTTTTATTGGTCTCTTCACTTTTGGTTTCATGCTGAAGTACTGAAACGGAAACATGAGAATCTCTTAGGCACCTCTCTCATTTTTTTCGATGTCTTTGACACTGATAGCCTTGAGGCAGTCTGAACAGTTGTTCAAAATGCACTAGCCTTTACTTAACCAATAGGCAGAAATAACCAAGAAAGTTGTAGATAACTCTAATTTTAACCCTCAGCATATTCCACACAGAAACAGAACAAGTGTTGGACCACACTGTGAATCTCAGCTACACTACTGAAATTGAAAATGGCAACTGTGATTTCATGCAACTGACCTGGCAACAGATTGGAGAACAAATTCTAGATTTACCCAGCCATCTATTTTGACAATAGCTTTATTCTAACACATGAGGCATACTGTTGGCCCTAACCCCTCCACTCCCATGTTGAACTGCAAAGTCTGAAGAGACTTTATGAATGGATTCAACTGCACATAGTTATTGTCCTCTGTGGGATCAGAAACTTTGGTTGCACAGCTTGTGTGGAAAATATTTGTGGAAGAGATTATATTCCTAGGCCACCACTGCTTGTATGTCCTCCCTCCCTCCCTCCTTCCCTTTTTAAACATAATTTGTGTCTATTTACCATTCCAAAACCCCATTTTCAGCAGGAACAAAGCACTTCCACCAACACTTTTAAGGTAAAAGAGTCAAGCTCTGTTTAGGTGAACTTGGAACTGACAAAAATTACTCTCTCTCCACCCCCTGAAATATTATAAATTCCTGCCTTATAGCATAAAACTCCCCTCCCATTCATCTCAACATCACTACAAGACAGTCATTTAAACCAGGACTGGAATAACGCAGCATTTCTCTTCTATCAATGGGGTCACACCCTACTATGAAAGTAGTTTCTACAGTTGTAATTATGCCACAAAGAGAATGATGTCATCCCTTGTTAAATTACGCCTCAGTTATTGTGGAATATACTTAATTATATGCATAATTATAAATTATTATTTATTTGCACCTAATAACACACTGTGGTAAAAAAAATGGGGACATAGTGTTGAAAGCAACAGGAACCCAATTGTTGAGTTCTGGATATGCGTGTTATTTATGATGCTGAAGTAGGTCATTTTTAATCATGCTTTTCCAGTCTTTCTAGATCACAAGAATATATATCTTATCTGGCTTTGCTAAGAAAAAAAATCAATGACAGCTAAGCAAAATTTAAAGCATGATGTTACAACTGTGGCTGGAGGCAGGAGAGACATAAGAGAATATGTGCCCTTAGTGCAAAAGCCTGTACTTGCAGCTGTGCATATACAACTGGAGAAGGAAAGTTTGAATATCACTCTGTGTAGTGAGTTGGACCTCTGCTGCCAGGAAGATAGGTTTCAGAGTTCTTATTAGCATCATGACCAGTGATGTGAAAGAGTTAATTTGTATTAATGCCCATGTTGGATACTTTCTGGATCAATTTTATAGTCTGAGGCAGAGAAGAGATATGAAAGCTGAGAACCAATTGGAGGAGTGAATTTTTCCCTGCTGCCAAATCCTTGTACAGTTCTCATAGCTAATGGGAAGAGATGGGCCATGTATATGCATTTTGATTTTCTCTTGTTCTGCAAAATGGAGCTATACAGATGGGCAGCTGGATCTGGGATCTGGAAAGCACAAAAACGAGCTGCAAAAAGCAGCTCCTTTTTGCACCCTCTGGGTGTCATAGCTGCAGTGCCAGATTTGTGCCATGATGTCGTGCACTGTCTAGAAGGGTACGCGGCGTCATGATGTGATGGAGGCGGAGTCACGGCATCTAGCACGCAGATGCTGCACCGTGGCTCCACCCACAGGCTGGCACAAAGTGCCAGTCTGTACACCACCTATATAACCCATGGGAGCCCATCTTCCATTGGCCTTGCCTTGGGGGAGGTATACCATAATCCAAGGACTCCTCATATGTCTAGCAATAGGGATTTGATTTGACTGTTGGCTATGGGATAGATTTGTATAGAATTTCTTTGAGGGCACAATTCTATGATTGGCTGTAAAGGGATACTGGATCCCATCAGTGAAAGGGCTGGATGCTTCCCTACTATGTACCATTTACTGCATCATTTACCATCAATAAAGCTTCTACTAAAGCAATAATGTGTGTTAGTGTTTGGCACTGGAAGAACCCTTTGAGAGGCCTGCTAGTATACCCAGTCTGGAGCAAGACATTTCCATCACTGTAGGTCCTATCACGCTCTGTTATTATTACATTCCAAATGCTGTCTAGTGTGATCATACGTCCTACTGCACAGAGGGCAGTCCTGTTTGAAGACATTGTTCCTTCAAAGAGTTATTCAGACAAAATTATTTAAGGTACCGTAATTTGCAGAGTAGGAGTTTTAAACTTGCCCAAACTGAGCAGACATGATGGAGATTATAATATGGAGAAGGCAAGCGTCCTCCTTCCATCTTTAAATCATCACTGAATTGTGTTAATCACAAGATAGCGGGGAAGATTATCACACCCCTGCATGCTTATCCCATTCTTGTCTGGTCTGTAAATAATAATTGACCCATTATTTGGTATTAATGGGAGTTTTTGTTAATACCAAATGATGGGTCCATTACAATTTAGAGATGGGGCAAGAATGGGATAAGCATGCAAGAGTGTGATAATCTTCCCCCTGATGGCACGATTAACACAATTTAATGATGGATGCTTTCCTCCCATTTGATAAAGTCTATAGTTCATGCTATGGTCTCACACACTGTGCATTCTGTTCATCATTTCCAAATTTTCTTATTTAGATGTGCATTAAAAGATTCAGATCTTATCGACAATTCCATCCTCCTTCTTTTAAGTGATATATTTCTTCTTTTTTGATCACCTACTACTATCCCATGGATACAATACATATGCACTTAGGTTTTTTGATGTTTAATTCTCCCTCAGTTAAATTAGTGAGTTTTAAGTGCTGCACTTTGAAATACATCAGGAATCTCAATGCAGAACATGGTGCCCTTCTCAAATATGTTCTTGTTCTTTTTGTTGTTGTGGTGGTGGTGGTGGTGTGGCCTCAAATCATTTCCGCTTTATGGTCACCCTAAGATGAGTCTATCATGGCATGTTTCTTCAGAGGTGGTTTGCCATTGCCATCCTCTGAGGCTGAGAGAGTGTGACTTGCCAAAGTTTCAATGACCAAGTAGGGATTCGAACCCTGCACTCCAAGGTCATATTCCAATGCTCAAACCACTACACCAAGACATATCCAGCTCTTGAATTCTGTAACAAAACCAAATTCCTGTCTAGTAAATAGTTCCTATCCCCGGGCTCCATTTCCTAGCCCAGTTCATGTCTATATTCATTAACATCCTAAATTCAATTTCTCAGTATCTTTAAAGAGAGTTTAGCCTTCAAAGGCCTACAGTCCTCTTTCACAATAGATTGCTTATTGTCTTGGTCTAGAACATGACTAATCTTTTCCACCTATTTCACCATCTACAATTCTGTATATGTTCGTCCAGAAGTAAGACTGACTGTTTAGTGGAACTTACTCTCAAGAAAGTATTCATAGAGTCACAACTTGAATGATATACAGTTTTAAATACTAGAAACAAAGATACATGATTTCAGTAGCCAATAGGACAGGGGTAGGCAACCTGCGGCCCACGGGCCGGATGCGGCCTGGCAAGGCCTTGGGACCGGCCCCCGCCCGGTCCTGCCGCCGATTGCCGCCGGAGCCTTTGGCCTCTCGCGTGAGGGCGTGGGGCCTTTGGCCTATCAGGAGGAGGCGGGCAAGGGGAGCAAGCGGCAGGCAAGGGGGGGTGATTGTCTATAGAAGCCTCCGAAATATGCATTTATATTAACATTTTTTAAAAAATCAGCAAATTTTTTGCATGTCCTCCATTTTAAAAAAAACCTGTCCCCCATTTGAAATTTTTGTCCAACATTTGTCCCGGTTTATTTATGTATTTAATTTTTAAAAAAATTATTTCATTATTTTTTTTTTGCTTCGGCCCCCCAGTTGTCTGAGGGACAGCAACCCGGCCCCCGGCTCAAAAAGGTTGCCTACCCCTGCAATAGGAGAAAGGACAATGGTACTCAATTGATTAGTTATGGGACAAGTAATAATAATAATAATTATTATTATTATTATTATTTGTTTTATTTATATACCGCTATTCCAAAGATCATAGCGGTGAACAACAAGTAAGCTAATTAGCAAGTAAGCTAATTTGCCCCCAACAGTCTGGGTACTCATTTTAGCGACCTCAGAAGGATGCAAGCCTGAGTCGAGCTTGGACCCTTTTGCTGGTCTTGAACTCGCAACCTTGTGGTTTTGAGTGAATGGCTGCAGTACAGGCATTTAACCACTGTGCCACCAGGGCTCCTTGTGTATCAGAAATACCCCTGGAGACTAGATGACTGATGACTGACTATTGCTCTTTGCTATATATTTTGTATATGAAATGGACAATTTCACAAGCAAAAGAGCATCACAATAGCTAGAATTTCATTTCTTGGTGAAACAAGAAATCTGACACATAGTTCAAGGAAAACCTTGTCTATGGCCCGAGACAGATGGGCCAAAAGGGGCATGGTGGCAATACTAGGGTTAAGGACTGCACACCAACTGCATGGTCCCTAACCCTAGTACGGAGTAGTGGTGGATTAATAATGGTGTCCTGTGTACATGGGTGCTGCTCCCATTGTGATGTAAGCGATGTGCAGCATCTGCATGTCACCATGTGTCACTTACATTACAAATGTGCCAGTGGCACACTTGCAACATCACTCCAGCGCCTTAAAAAGAGCCCGGAAACTCCAGAGGAAAGTTTGGTGGCTGCAGCTTCCTCCCAGAGGGAAATAAGCTACTGTCAGCCCGGACATTTCTAAAGGTATGTACTGGGAATATGTTGCCTTTCTCAAGCTGTGACTAATGAAATGCATGAATCACCAATGTAGAGAAAGCAAATATAATGTAGGTGTAATGCACTGGGGGGTATAATAGCAATATTCAATCAACTGGATGAAAAAGGACCCATGAGTGAAAGACTGTCCAAAGAGGGCTTTGCCAAATAAAATTAGGAAACCTCTGTTGTGCAGGTTATAGTTTCCATTCTACAACACAAATATTAGATTCCATATTATGCTCTACAGTACAATTTCTGTGTGGTGCCAAAAAAGGAAGCATTTGTCATGCAGTCTGAATCTATTCATGTTAACTCAAAAATAAATCCTGCTAAGTCCAAGAACATCCAAGTAAGCAATCTTACAATTACAGTCTGTTTTATGGGAAAGATTGATAATAATTTGCAGGAAGGTATGTCACCTTTTCAGTATATCAGCAGAAGATCTTTATTATTAAATGTCAGAAACATAACTTGTGGTGTTTAGTTTTAGCTGAGGGAGATATTGATTTCATGAAACAGAGTGGGAAAATATTAAAGCACAACATAATAAGCTGTACAGTGTGGTTTGCTAAATTTTCTTTTTGTCAAATTCTCTTAGGTTTCAGATCCCTAACATCCTATCACCCTCTACAGTGCACTCTCCACCATATCAATAATACACATAGAGACTTCTTACAGGCTTTGAATTTTTGTGTTACCACTACAGGTTCAGGATTCAAGTTTCTTTTTTTAAAAAAAATGGTGTCAATTTTTGATAAGCATGCCTTTTATTCCATCATTAAGTCATTGATAGAGATGTTGAATAGCACTGGGCTTAGGACAAAACTTTGTGGCACCCCCGCTAGTCACTTCTCTCCAGGATGAAGAGGAACCATTGGTGAACACCTTTTGGTTCAGTCAGTCAACCAATTACAAATCCACCTAACAGCAGCATTGTCTAGCCCACATTTTACTAGCTTAATTAAAAGAATATCATGGCAGACCTTGTCCAAGGCCTTACTGAAATCAAGATACACTACATCCACAGTGTTCCCTTCAACGACCAAGCTTGTAACTCTATCATAGAATCATAGTTGGAAGAGACCACAAGGGCCATCCAGTCCAACCCCCCTGCCATGAAAGAAATCACAATCAAAGCACCCAAGAGATGGCCATCTAGCCTCTGTTTAAAGATCTCTGAAGAAGGAGACTCCACCACTCTCTGAGGGAGTGTGTTACACTGGCAAACAGCTCTTACTGTCAGGAAGTTTCTCCTGATATTGAGCTGGAATCTCTTTGCCTGTAGCTTGCATCCATCTTTCTCTACATTGGTGTTTCATGCATTTCATTAGTCACAGCTTGAGAAAGATCTAGCAGAAGATAAGCTTATTCCATTTTCAGTGTGATACCCTTCAAATACTTAAACAGGGCTATCTTATCACCTCTTAACTATCTCTTCTCCAGGCTAAACATACCCAGCTCCCTAAGTGTTTCCTCATAAGGCATGGCTTCCAGACCCTTCACCATTTTGGTGGCCCTGCTCCGGACACACTCAACTTGTTAACATCCTTTTTGAATTGTGGTGCCTAGAAAGCAGAGATAAGGTTAGTCTGGCATGACTTGTTTTTGAGAAACCCATGTTGACTTTTAGTAATCATGACATTCCTTTTTAAGTGCTTACAAACTGTCTATAATGATCTGCTCTAGAATCCTTCCTGTTATTGATGTCAGAATGACTGGGCAGTAATTATTTGGGTCCCCTGTTTGCCTCTTTTTGAAGATGAGGACAACATGTGCCTGTCGCCAGTCTTCTGAGACTTCTGTTCACTGGGAATTCTCAAAGATTATTGCCAGTGGTGTTGAGATTACTTCTGCCAGTTATTTTAACATCCTTGGATGAAGTTCGTCTGGCCTTGGAGAGCTGGATTCATTTAGAGTAGCAAGGTATTCCTGTACAAAGTATTCCCCTATTGCATCTTCTACTCCAATTTTCTCAGGTTGGGCACTGTTCTCCTTCTCAGAGAAGACCAAAGCAAAGAAGATGTTGAGCAGTTTTGCCTTTTCCCTGTGACTTTTCTGTCTGGCCAGGCACTCATGTGCCATTTAGCTGGTCCCCTCTGATAACACAGTAGAGTCCCATTATTAAAAGCATTAAAGGTGTTCTGACTGCCATTTGTAGTATTCATGGCTTGTTTTCTGCTGCTCCAGAGAACAGGACCCGGAACAATGGATGCAAGCTACAGGAAAAGAGATTCCACCTCAACATTAGAAAGAACTTCCTGACAGTAAGGGCTGTTTGATAGTGGAACAAACTCCCCCGGAGTGTAGTGGAGTCTCCTTCCTTGGAGGTCTTTAAGCAGAGGCTAGATGGCCATCTGTTGGGGATGCTTTGATTTGGATTTCCTGCATGGCAGGGGGTTGGACCGGATGGCCCTTGTGGTCTCTTCCAACTCTATGATTCTATGATTCTATGGCTGATCAACCTACTGATCTGAATTCTAGAAGGATTTTGAAAGACATTAGAATTTGAACTACAAGTGTGACAAGTCCTTTTTTTAATGTGAAAACTTAGAATGCAACTCAATTAAATGCATTTTAATCTTAAACAATGTGTATGTGCCAAAACAATTAATCAAGGCCACCATTTCAGCCAATTAAACATTTTTAATCAACAACCACTCCTACCCAATTAAATACATTCTAATCTCAGTCATGGTGAATGTCTCTAATCTGTTCATTGAGACCTTCATTTTAGTCAATTAAAAAAATTAACCAGTAATCTAACCAATTAGATGTTGCAACCTAAACAAAAACCATGTAAGGGTTTCATGCCTGTCATGGGCTTTTGATTGATCACATTTTGCTGCTGTGTCAGATACTGAACTGGATAAATTTGATATAAAGGCCAAGATCCTACATCAGGAAAGGTAACAATGTTTACCCCCCAAAAAATCACCTTACAAATAGTCCAGCCCCCCACCCACACACACACACATGTTGTCAGAGTTCAGAGTAATCAGCAGGGACACATCCAACTATTTTGCTGCAGCTGACTGCCCTGTGACAGACATTCATAGGGACCTTTGGAGGTCCTTGAGTAGTCCCTGCAGATTATGTCCTTGCAGTGTGTATAAGAATAGCTGGACTTATCTTCATTGATCCAGCTATTCTCCAGCAACTCAGAAATGGCTAAGAGGCTGCACAGTTTACAAGATGAGTTTAAGGATTTTGATCCACAGTTGGAACAGAATTCTGACTGTTGTAATGACCAAAAAAGTGGGTTATCATGGCATAAATCTAACTTGTATCATTGAAATTCGCCACCAGGATGCTAGCCATTGGCTATGAATCTGAGGAAACCCTGCTGAAGAATCTAAAATGTATCTCAGTGTCATAATCCAAAGCCCTGTGAAGACAGAAGCAGCCTGACTATGGACTTGAGGCAGCCCATTGTTGTTACTACTTCCCCAACCACTGATTAGCAGTGTTACTCAAAAGAACTGCATGTAGTTCCAGCATCTAATGTGAATTTTTTTGCTAAAGAAACATAGGTGCAGCAGCAGCAGCTAATTTTCTCTTGCTGTGTGCAATCCATGATTAGTTGCCAGGTCATATACATCCAAACAAAGAGCTTCTTTGGTCCCCAAACATCTCCCATGCCTGTTGCTGTAGATATCTTCTTATGCAAGCAACATGTATACTGTAGGGAAGGAGCCTGAAGGTGCAAGTCTTTAAACTGGGCCAGCTGCTGTCTAATACCATCCACATGCAGAGTCGTTCATATAGTTCTGTTTTGTTTCCCTCACACAATAGTCTTGGCAGAAGGATTTGCCTCAGGTGGGCAGCTGAGATGAACATTGATTAGGTGGAAGAGCGAAAAAAGATTTATACATCCAGTATAATGAAACCTGTATGACCCTGTATAACTTGTTTGTTGTTAATCATCCTCCAACTGTGCTTTAGCACGGAAGGCCTAGCCTGCTGAAGCCCAATGTGCAGTACTGTGTATTTCTCTGGTAATTAACCTTGACAACTTAAAGTGCATAGCTTCAGCCTCGGTATCATGCTCATTCCTACCCTCTGTTGCTAAAAAAATTATATCTTTGCTCATCCATTCATTTTACTTGTAGAAAGACAGATGGTTGCCCTGGATCATTCTGTGGCACAACAGATGCCATAATTGAGGATGGGAAAACTCTGCCAAATTAATTAGATACTCTTACCAATCTGGAGGAAAAGAACTGTGTGTTACCATTCTGCTATAGTGCTTCTGACACATTGGGGTTATCTTTGTTGAATTGCAGGCTTCCTTGAGACCTCTTCCATTGTTCAGGCTGGGCAAGAGATGCTTGAAATGCTCAGGAATGTTGAATGGTGTTAAAGCAAGCACAACCAAATAAAAGAAAACAAATCAACAGAGAAAATATTAGAAACTGCAGGCTAAACAGTGTAGAAAAGGGAGGGAAGGCAGAGAAGCAGAAACCTGGGGACATTCAGTTTCCAAATATTTTTCCATGGAATTCTATATATTCTTTCATGGAACCATGCATTCAAAAAGTTAACAGAACATTCAATGTATACCTCATTTATCCACCATTAGCTTTAAAGAGTTCTCATATCTGAGATCAAACACTGATCGGAACAGGGACTGCAGCCAGGAAATCAGAAGAATATTAAGAATGGGAAGAGCAACTATAAAAGAACTAGAAAAGATCCTAAAATGCAAAGACATACAAATCAGCACAAAAGTCAGAATCATACAAGCCATTGTATTCCCTATTACCATGTATGGATGTGAGAGCTGGACAATCAAGAAAGAAGACAGGAGGAAAATAAACTCATTTGAGATGTGGTACTGGAGGAGAGTGCCAAGGATTCCATGGACAGCTAAAAGGACAAACAAATGGGTCCTAGATCAGATCAAGCCAGAAATATCCCTAGAAACCAAGATGACAAGACTCAGACTGTCATACTTTGGAAAAGACAACAATATTAGAAAAGGTGAAGGGAAGTAGAAAGAGAGGAAGGTCACATGCTAGATGGATGGACTTTATTAAAGAGACCATGGATATGATTTTGCAGGAGGGGGGCAGAAGCAGAAGAGGACAGGGGGTCCTGGAGATGTCTCATCCATAGGGTCACCATGGATTGAGATCAACACAAAGGCAGTTAACAACAACGACAACAACAACAACAACAATTCCTTTTAGCTAGCAGAATACCCTTCATTATGACAGGCAGTACAGCAGTGATAATTTATTGCAAGGATCCATGGTCTTCAGAACTAAAACAGATACAACATTATTGTTTTCTTTTATTATGTTTGGAAAGTAAATCTGGATATAGTGTAGGATTATGTCATGGTGGAAGGGGAAATTTAACTCTTTTTCCTGTACTGTCATGTCAGTTTGGATCAGGTCCCCATAGCTTCTACCCACATTGAGAAACAAGCCACAATAGTAACTGATGGAATGTTCCCATCTAATGCAAATAGTATATCCCAGGAGGATGAGATCTATGTCAGGACTCTGGTGGTGGCAAAGGGTCAAAAAACCATCTCCTATTAGAATGGTCCCAGGAGGAATTGAAGACCAAGTCCCTGGCACCGGGGGGGGGGGGGGGGGATGAATTGTATTGATGTTGGACTTGGATTAGCTCTTAGCAGAAGCTAGTCACCATCCCTAATTTCAGGGGCAGAGAGATCTTTCTTTCCTACTTCCTATAGCACTTCTGCTTCTGTACTAATTGTGCCAATGACCACACTTGGTAACATTGCCCCTCATTTCCCAAAATCTGGTTGACAAAATGTTGGCACATGGGGAGGGGGATGATTTCTAGTCTTACAACTATTCATTCCAGGTTCATTATGAATAGTCACATTATTTTAAAAAGCCATGCCTTTTTTCAGAAATAAGTTTCCAATACATCACTATAATGATTTCCTTTTAAAAATTTTCTTCTTTAGACTGCATCAGTAGCCAGTCAAGGTGGCCTAATGAGCAAGAGCAAATCACTTATGGTGAAGTCTACTTACATTTAACCTCATGGCCTTTTTCTTAGTGGATGAAAAGGAAATGTTAAAGGAAAATGCCATATTCTCAAGTACATCAGTGGTTCTTAACCCTGGTGGTGCAGTGGTTAAATGCCTGTACTGCAGCCATTCACTCAAAACCACAAGGTTGCGAGTTCAAGACCAGCAAAAAGGCCCAAGCTCAACTCAGGCTTGCATCCTTCCGAGGTTGTTAAAATGAGTATCCAGACTGTTGGGGCAAATTAGCTTACTTGCTAATTAGCTTACTTGCTGTTCACCGCTATGATCTTTGAAATAGCGGTATACAAATAAAACAAATTATTATTATTATTATTATTATTATTATTATTATTTTCTTTACTATGCACCCCCTTAAAATATCAGTAGATCACTAAGACTTAATTCAAGATTTGAAACCCTAAAGTTTTGAAAGGGAGAAAGGAGGAGAGTTGGTGGTCTGGGGGTGATGCAGAGGTGCCACCCATGGGCTAGATGCTCATGGGACAGAAAACCTACATAAAGTGGTCTAGATGCCTGTCTTCCTGGCTGGTTCTCTGCCCAGTTGCATCTGGGTTGTGCAAAGTTGTATGAAGCAAAAGGTGCTGCCAGCTCTCCTTTCCCCCTCACCTTCTTTCTCTTCTTCCTTTTCCTTCTCCCCCTACTCCAGGTCTTTCCAGCCTTCCACCTGAGGGCTGAAAACATTTCTTCAAATCTTTGTGGACTCCCTGTGAGGACATTGCAGCGCCCCAAGGGGTCCGTGGACCACAGATTAAGAATCACTCTGCTTCATTATCCGTCCCCTTTCCAATAGTGTTTCATCATTTTATTCACTCAGTCCACTCAAATTATCTTTTTTTAACTTGAGGTTTGATTAACTCAGTAAGTTTCAGACAAGGTTTTGAGGTCCACTGTCAACACTATATTATCAAATGTCTAATATTTTCTTCAAATCATGAGAAAACAGAGATATAAAGATTATCTCTTACATTTTTAGGTTTATGTACCAACTGGAATCATTGGAAGCTTGTAATTAACAAAGTAAAGAAAGATTTCTGTTTCTTTCTTGGATGAGCATGATGCTTTCCATCTCAGGACTGATTCCCACCACCATTTTTAATTTCAAATTCTATCCACCCTAAACATTAAATTTGTCAGTGCGAGCAATTTCTTCAAAGCCGAATGCAACAAAATTATCTTCATTTGCAGTGACCAAATTCATTGCATTCCACTATTAAGAGCTTGAGGGGACCATATTGTTCCTACCTGCAACATACATGATAAAATTGTGGAGCTACTCAGAAAAATGTAATGGCAACACTTATTCAATATCTTAACCATTGGTTCAGATCTAGACTTTTATGATTTAGGGCGTTAGAGCCTTCTGGTCTGAGTATATTTCAGTTTCTCTCCCAAATTCAGTTTTGAAAACTGGTTTCTTAATATCCTGTGTATGAAGAAACTTCCATATTTGTTTAGTTACCCATCCCTACTAATTTGTCATATGCAGAAAGCCAGGCTATATACTTCTTGGATTTAAAAAGTGAATAAATCACACAGAAGCAAATTTCTGAAAATCAAGGACATCAACAAAGTTGGCACCTTGAAGAAAGGGCAGTATAAACAGCAACACAATACAGTTCCTGGAATAAATACTTCATAAACCATCACTTGCTGAAATACAAATTGCAAGCCACTGTCAGGACATTAAATAATCCACATTGTCCATGCAAACATCTACTTTAAATTACACGGAAAGGCAGAGATAGGAAAAAACTTACTTGAAGCACGATCTTCATAATATAAAATAATATCTTTTCAGTTCACTCTACACATCAATTGCATTTGAGAGTTCCCACCAAATTAACTAGTTCCACATTTGCGTTCTCCTATGACCAATTGATAGAGCAATTCATCTGAAAATATATCACACAGATAAAGGGAGCTCCTTAAGATAAAACAACTGTTTATTTGCTGGAAAACAAATAAAACCTTTGGAAATGATGTATTTGTAAAAAGAAGCGAGTTTAAGACTTGCAGCAAAGAAGTAAAGAGTAGTTCTAACAACTTTTTTTTTTAGTGTTTGGAAATCCTAAAAATAAAGAAAAATTGACAATATACATTCAGATTGGCCCAGTTGTTTCTGAAAAACAAACATTCATCTTCAGCTAATCCCACAGGATGCACTGAATTGAATATCAAATGCATAATGAGATGGCATACTTTTGACATGCTAATCAGTCTTATGTTTTACATGAGGAGACAAACATTAGAAAACAGTTCTGTGTGGAAGTCTTTTCATTATAATAAATTGTTTATATGGAGCAGATTTCATAGAGGAGCATTTTACATTAATGTGCCCTGAATATTTTAGAAGACCTCAGGTTTCAGTGATGTGGATAGTCCTAGCTCTACTAATACAGATTGCAACTATTCCATCCTGTTTTTTGGTGTGATTATAATTCAGGTCTTGTCATGAATCCTGTATAAATGATCTACCCAGAATGCTGTGGGCCTCCTTCTTGTTCTTTTCACAATTCATGGATACATGGAGCATTCATATTGTCTATTGCTTGTCTCTCATTATGTTTATATAACCAGTTGTTTCAGGTTGTGCTGATTTTATTGCCAACTCTGAAGCCTGGAAATATAACTAATAGGGTGTTATACATATATAGAATATAACATAGAGTATAAGCTTATGTATTAGAGAGAGAGAGAGAGAGAGAGAGAGAGAGAGAGAGAGAGAATGTGTGTGTGTTATTGAGAACATAGCAGCAGCCTAGTTCCAAAATGCTTATTTAATTGTTAAGAAGATAACTGAACATCCAAAAGACTTGACTGATAATAAACTCAAAGCAAGTGCTGCAGTGGCTGATCTAATATGATGATATTGGGTCAGGTGGGCTGAGAAGACCTTCCCCAATGCTACAATCCACCCTGCAAGCAAAATTAAGATCTCCAAGAAATACCTGCTATTTGCAAAGTAAAGATTTCTTTCTGCCCAACCACTTCCTGCTTCCTTCGACAACTCATGTCTTTGGAAGAAACAATATGGTGACAGTGAGTCCTGGCATATAAGAAGGAGAGCATGGATGACAAGAGGCAAGTGCTTGCAGTTGCCCCAAAGTATTAAATTTAAATGAAGTATAAATAAACCTAAACTCAAAGGATTAAAAACAAGATCAAGCACTGTCATATAAATGTTAGTGGTAGCCAGAAGTGTTCAAGCAAAATTAGTCTCCAAAGCTATCCCATTGTATTAAGAAGCAAAAGAGAACCTACATGTTTGGCACACTTATTTTTTATTCTTCTCATGCTTTCTACATCAATTCATGCCTTGCTCAGCCACATACTCTTGGCTTCTCTGATGAATGCTGGCTATGAATTTCTGTGCACTTGCTTACAAAACTAACTGCCCATATCGCTAGGAAGATGGTGCATAACGGAACCATAACAATTTTGCTCGATTCTGTTTTCTTTCTTTGTGGATTTCCTGATTTCCTTCTTTCTTTTATCAATCCCGTCTCCTAAACAATCTTTCTATCATATGAACAAGAAAATCTGAGCAGCACTTTTGGCATTCTACACACAACAGCTCTGTAGCAGCGAGCTGGAAATGGCACCTATTCAACCTTGTTGTTGGGAAACTCTTACATAATTCAGTTCTGTTGTTGTTACTGCAATAACTGTGCAGCTAACAGTGTTTCAAACCTCTTATGGCACATTAAAGCTACACAGATATGCATGATTACTCAGGAGAACTCAGGAAATGAACTCACTAAAATGTGCTTCTGAATAAGCATGCACACGACCACACTGTGACTTACGTTTCATTTGTCCTTTTTGTTTCATTCCTCTTTCTTGTTTTCTGTCACTTGCCATGACTCATAGAACTGGAAAGGGCCACAAGTCCAACTTCCTACCATGCAGGAACACACAGCTAAAGCTTTTCCTGAAAAATGTTAATCCAACCTCTGTTTAAAGACTCACAATGAAAGAGAGTTTACCACCCTCTAAGGCAACCTATTTAGTTCTTACAATAAACAAGTTCTTACTAATGTTTCTGTGGAATCTCTTTTCTTGTAATTCAAAGTCAGTGAGTGTTATTCGTCACTGAATGGAGCTCTTGTATTCATTTTTATTTTATTTTTTGCATTCATTTTTATGTTTATTTTTCATTACATTTTGATTTGTTTTTATCAGTACCACTATACAAATAAACTGCATATTTCTTCTGCATACTTTCATTGCTACAGTCATCCCTCCATATCCATGGATTCTTCATCCACTGACTCAACCATCCACAGTTTGAAAATTTTCTATAATATTATTATTTCCAAAAAGCAACTCTTGGTTTTGCCATTTGATATATGGGACACCATTTTACTACACCATTATAAGTAATGGGACTTGAGTATCCATGGATTTTGATATCCAAGGGGGGTTCTGGAACCAAAGTCCAGCAGATATTGAGGGCTCACTGTATTTCTTTGTGTTCTAATTTCCTTTTCCTTGTTAAAACTTTGCTAACATTTGCAGCAGAGAAGAGCTGATTTTCCTTATGTTTCTTTATTACAGAAATGCAGGTGTAGTTCAGTGTTTCTCATTTTCATGCTTACTTCCAACTCAAAGGAGTATGATTCCATTTCTATAGTTTGTTGTTGTATTCAAACTGAAAGCTGTGGCTGTTTTTGACTGTTTTTGTTTTGTTTTGTTTTAATAAGACAGGACCTGGAATCAAGATTTCATTGTGAGATATTAGTTTAAATAACAGTTTAAATGAATGACAGTGTGATGAACCTCTATATTTTAATGCATCTCTTGATTGTCTGTAACAGTTAGAACTATACTATGAAGCCTTCCTAAAAAAAATCTCTGAGTATGTATTCCTAACCTAAATCCAAAACATAATCCAAGAAATAATCCAGTTTGAGACTGCTTTAACTGCCTTGGCTCAATGCTAGGGAATTCTGGGTGCTGTAATTTTTGGCCAGGGCAGTTAAAGCAGTCTCAAACTGGATTATTTCTGCCTTGTTTTTTGGACCTTAGTTTCTTTTCCATAGTACTATTATGAGCAGGAAGTAGTCACCAGCTTCTTTATAAGTACTGTAAAGAGTTGTAAAACAGATTATCCTAGTTTTTAGGCAATTTTCTTATTGGATGGCTAAACCATCAATAAGAGAAATACAGATTGTCACCCACATGAGCAAACAATACTTAATCTTCACAAAGGAACCATACATTTATGCTTACTGTACCTCCATAGATATATGAGTGTTTCATCTCAGTCTGAATCTTCCTGATAACATTTAGTAAGGAGGCAGGGGATGTCCTCTATTAGAGCACATTTTCTTTAAGCAATTCTGCATACATTCTGAAGCTCCTTCTGCCCAAGTAGGACATGTAACTATTTGCGAATTTGACTGCATTATTTTAAAAGGGTGTTTCTTATTAAAAACCTTCTACATGTGTAAGGCTGCATAGTATTATACAACCTACTGGGAGTTTTCATGCTGTTTTGTTAAATTCTATGTCTCCTGGGCTTTGGGTATGATATTTTAAAGCATCCCCTTTATTCATGATGCCCTCACACAGCTTGGAAGAGGTTTTTTTTTAAATTAATCTGTATTGAATTTTTCTTATTTACAAGGAATACATTTCAAACTCAACATTTCTTCTTCTTTTAAACTAAAACTTTCAGGACACCCCTGCCCTGCTAGCATAACAAGTGGCCATGCTAACTGGAGAATTCTGAACGGTATAATTAAAAGGTAACTTTTCCTACTTGTATTTTCCCTCTAGAACTGAAGAGGTAGGTCCATGCTAGTAATACTTTGAATCTGCTCACATAGCGTAAAATGTTAAAAGGCGGCCTATTTGCTCATTACTTTTGGAAGGAGGGCAGGTCTGAGAAAAAGTTCAAGTAAAGTTTTCAGACTTTACAGTTCAATCCTGGGCACTCAAAAGTATGCCCCATTGGGTTTATTGCGGCTTAATGCCAAGTGAATGAATATAGGATTACAACCTTGAATCCAATGAGTGTGTAATTATTTTATTGTTTTGCATTTTTAAAATCAGGGCTTAGAAGGTTATTTTTAAGAAAAATGAAAAGAATGATGTGCTGAACCCATCCGTGACGGAACAGCGAGCATCATATTACCAAGCTCTGATACAATAATAATTTACCAAACTCCCTTTTTAATTGAATTGCTTCAAAGCTGCCCTGTGGATATAAAGCAGAAAGGATATGATTCTCAAACTGGTTCACACTAATATTAAATAACTGCAACAAGTTTTTAAAAAAAGACCACCCATATTTTCTTGCCTATTTTAATAGCATTCCCATCCCCTGTTTCAAAAAGCAGTGATATACTTCTGTTTTCATGGTTCCAGGGTCCATTCCAGGGCCAGTACATCTGGAAACAGGACACCCACTTTACTAATAGGACTGATAAAATAGGCAGAGCCAGTTTTACAGCACAGAAACCATTACACTGTTTAGCAATTCGTTCCTGTCATAAAAGTATGGAATATGTATCTTGAATTGGCTTAATGCCACTTATACAAGATTTCATTCTTTTATTCTTCCTTACCAGATTACAACCACCACACATTCTTCATGCATGGACTGGAACACTGATTTCATGATATCATTAACCAAAAAGAAAAAAAAATCCATCTTTTTATCACCTTTGAACAATGTTGATTGTATGAAAATTTTAAAATGTCTGTTATGTAGTACATAATTTTTATGTCCCCATGGAAAAACACTCAGGAAAACATTTATACCATTTGTTAACAGAGAGTGAAACTACATAGGATAAATAATGCATCCTTACCTTGATCCCAGTCTAGCTGGAACACATGACATTCCTTACCTTATGATGTGAAAACACTTCTTTCCAATGCCTAAGTGCTTTAAAGGATTTTTAAAAAACAACTTCAGGTTACTCCACAGTTTTTCAAGATAATTTTTTTAATTATGATTTGACCATCAAATTTAGATTTTGGTGGAATCAAGGATGGGGGAATCAGGTTAGCGGATGGTCATCTAGGCCATCTGATCATTCCCTCCACAGAAGGTTAGCTCCTTTTTGTGTTGGCTTTCAGAAAAAACAGTCTCTCTCTCTCTTGCTCTTTGGATTTCTAAAAAGTGAAGTAGAAGCTGCAATAAGAGAAATGGGGAAAACAATTTGCCAGGAACAGATGACATTCCATTCAAACCTCTGCAGTCCACACTAACAGAATAAACTCCAATCCTAACCAATGTATGTCAACAGATATGGACAACAAAACAGTGGCCAACAGTGGTCTTAGGGGTCATGTAGTCCCTGTGTATCATGTAGTTCCCCTGGCCTTAGTATTTGCACATTCAAATCCCTTCTGTTTTCATAACATGGTACAGTGTGGATAACATGGAACTAAGGCCTGTTACAGACAGGCCAAAATAAAGCTGCTTCAGGTCTCTTTGGAGGTATGCTATTTAAATGATGCATGGGCCCTAAGAGTCCGGAGGTTGCACCAAAGCCACACTCCATTCCTAAGCACTGGAGTGCAGCTTTGGTGCAGCTTCCGGATTCTTAGGGTGCATGCATCATTTAAACCGCATACCTCCAAAGAGACCCGAAGCAGCTTTATTTTGGCAGTCTGTAACAGGCCTAAGTTTGTATGAATACAGAAGAAATATGCCAAATTCTGCTTCAGTGTATAGCCCTCCTTGAACTTTACCACTTAAGATTCCAGATTCCTCACAATTTAGATAAATCAGATTTCCACTAAACAGGTTGGATGTGCAAGATTATTGTCAAGGTGAGAACGTGGCACTGTGAAAATTGCTTTAAACCTTTCACTCCTTTTTACTGTGTGCCACTGCTGCCACCAATTATGTGAAAATGTTGTCCACTATCCTACCAATTTTTCACTGTGAGATTCAAACCCAGGACTCTCTTAAGTGTCTCCTGCACTATAACTCTCTTTACATGCCAGCACTCTGGGTTTCAACATTTTCCCCAGCTGGGCATCAAATATTCTTTGACAGCCACACACCCCCTCTATCTAATGTGTCCTAACCCTAAAAGACTTCTCAGTGTTGATAGTGTTTTTAATGTGTTTCTGAAATCACTTCAGAGAGCTGTTTGTTCAAACAAAGTAATGCATTTATTTACAAGTCATGGTGAACACAATACCTCTTTTAGTGAGTTCTGAAATATTTGATAAGGATCTCAAAGACTTTGCAGTGCTTTTGATATTTTACTAATATTTCTTCTCTCTAACACTTTGGTTCTCTTCCATATATGCATCTTGAACAAATAAAGCCATGAAAAACCAGAGAACATCACACACATTTGGCAAACAAAAGAAATTAAATGGCACAATCCAGCCAAAGTTAGGCACTTTAATATCCCATTGATATCCCCTGAAGAGTTAAGCATGTACTTACATTTTCCCCATTGAAATCCAATGTGCTTAATTTTGCCTGGATTATGCCCAAAGAGATTCATTTTATTTTTCCTCAGGGAAATAAGAAACTGTTAGGTTTAATTATGCTAACTAATCTGATTAACATTAAATACATGTAACAGCTTTAGAATTTGCTAAAACAGGACTGCTCCATCTCGTTACAAACACTTTCAGTTATCAGAGATTCAACACCCATCACATTTGCCAGCTACAAAATGATTCCATAAAGCCAAAGGTTTCCTGGAACCTTATTCTTTTCCAACACAACCTAAATGATTTCCAGTCAGTTTAACTTCTGGTTGACAGTTAGAAGCCTATCTCTGGCTACATCTACAATATAGAATTAATGCAGTTTGACACTTCTTTAACTGCCATAGAATTATGGGATGTGTAATTTTGCAAGATATTTAGCCTTCTTTGTTAGAGAGCTCTGGTGTCACAACAAAACGCTAATCCCAGGATTAGGTTGGAGCCATGATAGTTATAGTGGTGTCAAACTGCATTAATTCTGCAATGTGGCAGCAACTTGTTATTCCCGGGAACTAATGGTTATTTCTATAGCTACTCTCCAACAGTCCATGGTCCAAGCAGAAAGAGATACCT
>NC_056524.1:88477750-88507616 GCF_019175285.1 Sceloporus undulatus | reverse complement strand
CATTTCACCACTGCAGGAAGAGTCCCCTTCCTGGCCCTTAGACTGCACGCTATCAGTGAGAACTCTACTTATAGGAGAGCTGGAATATACATGGAAGTTCCAGGAAAAGAGATTCCACCTAAATGTTCAAAGGAACTTCCTGATAATAAGACCTGTTTGACAGTGGAACATGCTCCCTTGGAATGTGATGGAGTTTCCTTCTTTGGAGGTCTTTAAACAGAGGCTGGATGGCCATCTGTTGGGGGTGCTTTGATTATGAGGTCCCACATGGCAGGGCATTGGACTGCAAGGCCCTTGTGGTCTCTTCCAATTCTATTATTCTATGAGTCTATGTTCCTTCAGACTTTGTCAAACTGCAATGCACATCAGCAGTACACAGCAAAGGAAATTATGAGGAATGCTGAGATTTGCAGTCCAACCAGCTCTGGCTCTGGTCTATAGGGATAATTGCACAATAGGTAAATAGGTCTGGCAACAACATACCTGGGCGTTTGTCATAACCTGGCCGTCCTGCACAGCCTATCATTTTCATCATAAAATGCAAAGAGCATTCAAGAGGCAGTGTAAGGGCAAGGCTAGTTCAAAGTTTTTGTGGACACTGGCAAAAAACAAAATAAAAACAAAACTGCAGCTTGCAAATTTAGTTCCTCTCAGCACACACACACCTTGGCTGGCTACACAATGAGTAGGCTAGGTCCAGGGCTGGCACAACCATTAGCCAGAGTTCAGTAGATACTGGGGGAGGCTGACTCACTAATGCCAACCTCTTAGACCGTGTTTGAGAGCATTTTTAGTTTGCAAATCCTTCTTCTAAACTTTTGTGAGTCAAAGATAACGATGAAGTTTTTTTTCTCACTCTTTATCCTAGAATGCACAGTCGTCCACTAAAGCTGAATGGTGTAGGATTCAGAGCAGATCAAAGAAGTACACACAGTGCGCAGATTATACCATGAGATTTATTACTACAAGATGTAGCAGTGGATTTCTGTAACGCCCCTGAAACTTCTTATCAGGGCAAGGTGGGCCAGTTGCAGAAAAACAAATTTATTTAATTTTTCAATGAGTACCTATACTGAGTAAATAACAAACATGACCACACCATGCCTGATAGGGACAACTCTAATTTAAACCATGATAAATTCCAGGGCTATGTTAATGGCACAATAGCAGACTGTTGTTGTCTGTTGATGAATCTCACTGGTCCTTGGTGTGTCTTATATGTTCTCTTCATCATCTGCTTCTTGTCTTTGTATTCCCTCATAGTGGCTCTTCTTCCCACTATGGCATTTCTCCTTCTTCAACAACCATTTCTCTTCTCCCTTCCCTAATCCAGCACAAAATACAAAAACACCTCACATTTCACCTTTTTTTCTCATTCTGCACTCTTCTCACATTACATATATCACACATCATAGGACAGCTTCTACATACCAGCCTGGAAGGTTTCAAGAGAACTGGACATGTCCATGGAGAAGAAGGCCAGCAATGACTACTAGTCAGGAGGTCTTTAGATTACCTTTAGCATCAGAAGCAGGATGCCTTTGAACAGGGACATCAGTAGGGGAGAGCGAGGAATGCAGACAATGCCCTAAGGGGAGGGTGACTCCACTACTGCCCAAATATCTGCCTTTTGGCAGAAATGGGCTGTGGTCTTTGCCTGTGTCCTTTAAAGTGGTGAAGATGGTGTGAGTGGGGCAAGGCTCAGTGGAAGGAGAAAAGACGGGCCCCAGGTTTTAAAAAAAATAATTTTTAAATTTTAATTCTTTTAAATTTTTCTTTAAAAACATCATATCTTGCCAAATTTTCACTTTAATCACATGAAACTATACATGTAAATACATTTAGGCTGTGAGTATGATATTGTAATTTAAAGAGGTAATTTTAATTTTGCTAGTTGTTTATGTCACAACTATTACCAATACATACATTGATATACAGAAATTATGAGTAATTATTAACATTAGTAAAACATTTTTTTACTAAGGATTCTATATGATGTGGTATGGGAAGAGGTCAAAGTGAAGGTGACACGATGAATTATTGCACCGGGTGACACCAACTCTAGTGACACCGCACATGTGCTATGCCTGTAAAAACCACAAAGCCTTTTTCTGTGGAGTTTAAGGAGTTTTTCTGCCCTCCTCCAAAATCTGAATTCCACAAATCATATGTGGCCAGATCACATTCTATTTGAATGTAATGATGAGTATTTAAATAAAGTAGACTAGGAGGGAGTTCCGAAGTCCTAGAGTAGTCACCAAGAAGGTGACTTATTACATAATTTAGGGCTTTACACCCTGCACTCTTCAAAATTTCCCAGAGCATGTTCCAAAAATTTAAAGTTATGGGGGGTATTACTGAAAACAAAAAGATAAATACACTACAGTTTAAGAGACGTTTAAAAGCAAGTGGCAGAAATAAAAGAAATACCAAATAGTGCAAAAACAATATTAAAAAATTCATAGTTCAGAAAATAATGAAACCTGCAATTATGGAAAAGGCATTACATTTTCCCCCACCTATTCAGGAATTTCATTTGTAAAAGTATGAACCTGCAGATAATTGTGTTCATGCCTGTTGAACTTGTTAAACAAAAGAATTAGTAAAAACAGTAATTCTTGGCACTGCTGGATAGAGGGAGGAAAGTGTGAATGTTATTAATAAGAAATATGATAGCCAGTAAAACAAGTGATGAAAGATAACTATGAGGTTAAACACTATGGGGGCATAAGAAGGATGAGAGGAAGTGATCGCTTATTAGAAGTACACCTTGGTGAACAACAAAAAAAGGATATGAGGTCATACTTTATTGATCAAACACAGGATATTTGATCTGCACCTCAATGGCTAGTGCATTTCAGGAAATAAAAAAATGCAGAACAGCTGAATAATCAATGTGACTGAAATTGACAAGCAGCAGGGTTCTGTAATTTGTGCAGTCCTCAAGAGGAAAATATGTATATGAGTTTCCTGAATTTCATTATAATTTATGTATTTTCAAGATATAAAAACTGATGAAATACATTTATTTAAATCCCCAGGAAGAAATAATGGGTAGTACTGAAAATGAATTCCAGCAGGCAAATTTACCCCCAGGGGATAATAAAATGATTGAAGTTCAACCCATTCCAAACCCCATTCTCATGGTGTGCTTCCTTTTCTTTATATGAGACACTGAGCTTTTTTGCTTGATTAATTCTGAGGGTAAATGTATTTTTTCATCATTTTGTAGACCAACGGCAACAAATAGCACACACAGAAAAAAGAAAAAAGCAAATGGCTGTACATTAAGACTGTACAAAACATAAATATATGACATGCACAAAAGATCTGGAGTGACTTATGCACTCACTGCACCATGTTTCTATACAGGCAGCTCTGATTACTCCTCTCTACATCATGGAGTCATACCATGAGGATCAATCCTATGTTGTCCATTGCTTATATTGTCAATTTTTTGTGGCTTTCAGGGCTGTAGCTATGGGATGCATGTGTCAAAACTAGGACACTGTCCCTCCAAATAAGAATCCTGACACACCCATGAAATTTTCCTTTCCTCAACAAAATGTATAGCATTCCAAAGTATGAGACATTGAAAATTATTCACACCTAGAACACTTTCATTTGCTGTGTTTGCATTCTCTTGATAATTGCACCTGTCACTTTTATTTAGAAGCTTACTGTATATACTCAACTATAAGTTGGCTTCATGCATAAGTCGAGGGCAGGTTTTGGGGCCAAAATTGTGGATTTGGCTATGACCCATGGATAAATTGAGGGTAAAACTTAGGGGAATACAGCAAAGGATCTAAGTAAAGCAAAACAATGTCAAAGAATTTACAAAATTCCAATAAACATAAATCTTTGTGCTCATTCTTAAGGCTAGATGGATGAGAGAGTAGCAGGAATTGGTGCTTCCAGGACAGATTATACTCTTGCTTTTCACCCTTGTTATATGCTGGGGTTTGGTTCCAAGATCCCCTGTGGATAACAAAATCAGTGGATGCTCAAGTCCCATTAAATATAATGACATAGCAAAATGGTGTCCCTTTTTTAAAAAATGGAAAATCAAGGTTTGATATTTGAAATTTATACTTTTTTTGAACATTTTCAAACTGTGGATGCTTGAATCTGTGTATAAAAAATCTGTGTATAAGAAAGGCCAACTAAGTGGATTATTATTATTATTATTATTATTATTATTATACTTACATTGACCCGTGGATATGCCAAGCCAGTTTTTTCGGGTCAATTTTTGACCCTAATTTCTAGACTTATACATGAGTATATACAGTAAACTGTATTTCTAAATACCATACGAGAAATTTAGGAAGTGAAGACAAATTTTGTGGGAGGCAGAATTCTGATCTGAGGGCAATGCCTCAAATGCCATCCCTGTTTATGAACATACATGTGTCTGGTATAAAATGAATGGCTATACACTGTGTTGCTTCAGGGCTTAGGGCTACACAACTTGATTGAAACCCACCAAGCAAAACAAGGCCACCACTAGCAGCCATATATGACATTTACAGGTACTCCACCAGGCACTCCATAAAGTTTGGTTGAGTGTATATGTGCTACTCAGTTAAGAGTTCAGAATAAAAGGTATCTCAAGCACCTGACCAATCATGGCATGTTGCATTTGGCCTCTTAGGTTATAAGCACACCCAACAGCATCTGCATAAGCAGCTGAGGCACCTTATCATTCCAACTCAATCCAGGTATATCTTTGCAGCTCATTGTGGGAGAACTGTGCCAAGATGACAGCAGCCTATTACTTTTTTTTAAAGAAACCACTGTTTCATTTTTGCTTTTCCCCTTTGGAGGACACACTTTCCCACCCATTTTGCCCTTTGAGTCTTGGATTCATTACAGCATTACATCCCAAATGAAATTCAGAAAGGTTAAAGGGATTGATTAAAGAGATGATTATGCATTTAGGCTGGGGGAGAGGGGAGTCAGACTGCACAATCCTGAGGGTACATTAACCTTTGAGGTCTTCAAACTATTGTACGGCTGGCAATACAGAATCCTCTCATGAAAATGTCAGCAAAACACATGGCCTCACTTGGCTGTTCATTTGCTTGATAGAAATGTGGTAATGAACAAAGGCTGGCCATAAAATAGAAAGAGCCTGAAATCAATCTCTCTCAGTTTAGATTAAGGTCCTGTCAGTGAATCCTCCAGTGCAAGCAGATGGCCAAAAGGCACACTTGGCTGAAAAATGAAAGGAGACGTGGATTAACCCTCAGCTATCTGACTGCCAAACATTAAGCCAATTAATGCTGAGAAAGCTGGATTGCTGGATGAATGCTGAGTGGGGTCATGGGCCATGTAGGAGAAGGGTGAAAGAGCATCAAGGGCCAAGTGAGCAACCAAGTAGAGGTGTTCCAAAGTTCTCCATCTCTCTCTCTCTCTCTCTCTCTCCATTGATACTGAATTTGGAAATGTTGCTTTAAAAAAACCCTGTAACTCCCAGATTTTTGTGAGTTGAAGTCCAATATTTCCAGGTTCTGCTGGAGCACCTCATCATCTTCAGTGTACATATCAACATCATAACAGGCAAATCTTATGATTCTACAAAAATATTTTTGAAAAACAGTCTATGGAGATTATTGCATGGGGTATGCACTTTGAAGGCCTCATATCACTATTCTTGTGCCAATTGCAGGGGATACCTGCAGATACATGGACTGCCAGGAGGAGAATGGAGGACTGCGTGAGGGAGGGCTCTTTAACATCTTGCCCCCTCCTCCAGCCCCGGACCAACTCTGCTTGGGCGTCGGCCTATAAAGCCTTGGGCAATACTAAGAAGAACATTATCTTGTTGCTAATTTTTAGTCTCCCCCTTTTTCAGGTTGTTAGATTGTAATTCTTTTATTGTAATTTCCTTGACGGTAATGTTGTAACTTGTGCTGTATTTCCTTTATTATTTCATTGTTTATTGGCATCTGCTTGTTATTTTTTCCAATGAGTGGTTGGAAATAGGGAATTCTTTTTGATAATTATTGATTTGAATGTAATAATCAGTGTGAGGCTTTTGTCATTATTGAATTGCTACAATATTACTGTTATTGTTGTTGTTATTATGTTTTTTGCTATGTATTGCTATGTTATATTTCTTTATTATCTTATGTGTATTGTTATTGTTTATTGCTATTGCTCTGTATTTCCCTACTGTTGTAAGCCGCCCAGATTCCTAGTGATTGGGCGGGGTATAAATAAAAATTATTATTATTATTATTATTATTATTATTATTATTATTATTATTATACCAGTTTGTTTCCAACCTCAGTTCAAGTTGTTGTAGCCAGCAAAGTCCAAATGGAAGGAACTGCCATGTCTTCTGGGCAAGCACGCAAGAGACGCTTTCTTGCTTACCCAGCAGCTATGCTGGGTGTACCACTTCACTACTGATACCACTGGTCAACAGTGGGATCTGGCAGCTAAAAAGCCAATATGATCCTAGGCTACATCAATAGGAGTGTTGAGTTGATTGAGGGAATTGATGGTACCTCTTTATTCTGTTTTGGTAAGACCTCACCTGGAATACTGTGTCCAGTTCTGGGCACGACCATTCAAGGATATTGACATGCTGGAACATGTCCAGATGAGGGTGACCAAAATGATGAAAGGTCTGGAAACCATACCCTGTAAGGTGTGACTTAGGGAGCACTGTATGTTTAGCCTGGGCAAGGGAAGGTTAAGAGGTGACATGATAGCCATGTTTAAATATTTGAACAGATGTCATATTGAAGATGGAGCAAGCTCATTTTCTGCTACTCCAGAGACCAGGGAGATTATCGTACAGTATTTACTTTAAAGCAACTTATCCCTGATGGAATAAAGACACAATTAATTTTAAAAGTGGGTGTTATCGCACTCAGCCACAGTAAGCTCCCATTTTTTAAAAGCCACTGGATGAGTACGGCTAGACAGTGGCATACGGATTGCACTCACCCGGCTATAGCAATAACATCCACTTTTAAAATTAAAGGCAACTTTATCCTTTTGGAGATAAGTCACTTTAAAGTGAATGTGATAAATTCCTAGGACACAGAACAGTGGATTCAAACTACAGAAAATGAGATTCCACCTAAACATGAAGAGGAACTTTCTGGCAGTCAGAGCTGTTTGACAGTGGAATATATTGTCTCAGAGAGTGATGGAATCTCCTTCTTTGGAGGTTTTTAAACAGAGGCTGAATAGCCATCTGTTGGGAGTGCTTTGATTGTGTATTTCTGCATAGCAGGAGGTTGGATTGGATGGCCCTTATGGTCCCTTCCAATTCTATGGTTCTATATTTCTTGACTGAGTTTATGAGATTTGCATGTTGCCAGTATCTGGAACGTTTTCAGGGATCGGGAGAGTTTCATTGAAAGGAACTAAGCAACAGCTTTCTTCAAAAGTAGCCCATCACATACTAAAAAATGAAATATGAAGAGTGAAAATATCCCAGTCATGCCATTCCTTCCTTGCTTCATTTCTTCACAAGACTTTCCTTTTCTCAGTGGCAATTGGTCAAGCCTTTCATTTGTTTTGACCTACATTCTGCTGACATCTGAGCTCAAGAACTGCCCACAAAGGATTGCATGGTACTTTGAAAACTAGCTGTGGTAGATAAGAGGCAATCCAGTGTCAGCACTGTAGACAAAGTTGTGTAGAGCACGCCAAGGACTACACCAGACATCAGACTTGGGTTTGTGTGTTGCCAATGGCAATTTGGCATTTGAATCACATTACTGTGAATGACACCAGGCTTTCATTTACTGTTTTGTATATAAAATGCATGCTGTCCTTTTTCTTACAAAAAAGAAGTCACTGAAAGCACCTTACAAAATATAAAAGGCATAAAAGCAGTAATAAATAAAATGCAGCCTAAAAGCAGTAGCAAAGACAGAAACACAAAAAAAACCCTAAACTATCAGTCAGAAAATTAAAGCAACAACAATAACAAGACAAATGATTGTTAAAAGGAATGTTTTCAGTTGCTAGCAGAGCAGAAATAAAGAGGAGAAAGAGAGACCAAACATCTTCCTGTTGTTTACACAAATCTGTGCATTCTGAGGGGCTTTCTATATTGCCCTTTGGGACGTCCTCCGGACGTCCCATTTTAAAAAAGGGGCGTCTCTTATAGACGCCCCTGGGCCTAGTACGGATTCCGTCTGTACAAGATGGCGCTGGCCCTTCTACATGGCCGGCGCCATCTTTGCGTATCGGACGCTGAGTGTCCGTACGCGTCGCGTCGCTTGTGACGTAGCGAGTGCGCCCCTGGCGCCTCGCTACGTCGCAAACGCGACGGAAAAAGAAGCTCCATTTTGGAGCTTCTTTTTCAGTCCGCAGGGGAGCCGCGCCGTATGGAGGCTCCGGCTCCGCCACGGACTAGCTGGCGGCGGTCTGTACCCCACCCAAGTTTTCAATTTACTTTCAAATGAGGTTTATGTACAGGAAAAACTTCAGCAAAAATATTCCCAATCTTTCTAGTATCAAAAATAAGCTGATAGAAGCCTTAACACCAGCTAAATTGACTAAAATATATAAGAATACAAATTATAAATGCTGGAAATGCAATCAGGCCATTGGTTCATATTTCCATTGTTGGTGGACCTGTCCGAAAGTGAAAAAGTTTTGGGAAACTCTAGTTAAAGAAGTTAATGAGATTTTAGAAATTGATATAAAAATCTCTCCTGAAGCCATGCTATTAGGTATGTTTGAAGATGAATTAGATAAGTAATATGGGAAAATCCTAATGTATATGGTTTCTGCCACTAGGATCTTACTTGCAAAGAAATGGAGGTCGAATGAATTACCCAAAATAGAAGACTGGTCTGTGTATTTATATGATATGATGCAAATGGACAAACTCTCTTGCGAGATAAATGAAGACTCTTGGGATTCAAGCTCAAAAGACTGGTGTAAAGTACTAACATATATTAAGAAGAAATGGGGTGATATAATTCTATAATTATACTTTGTCTTTTTCTGAAAGCTATGATTAATTTATATTATTATTATAGTTACAATTGTAACTATAATAATATTAGAAGAGATAGGCTTGGATTAGAAGTACAAGAGAATCGGTGCGTTCTTGATATAGAATTATAATAGGCATATTTACTGACCTTTTTCATTTTTAATGAAATAGAAGTATTTTCTTTTCTTTTTTCTTAATCATACTTTGAATATGAGAAAGAAAAAATGTTATCATCCAAAGTTAAAAGCTTGTGAACTGACCTAGTTTGAAGGAAAATAACTATGTGGTAAGAGAGTATACGATCTTATTAATCAATGGTGGTGGAAGTTAAGGGTTTTAGTGTGGGGATGAGTGAGAAGATATGTGAGAATTCCTGACTATGTTAGGTAAGGCAGAAAGAGAGGTTTTTTTGGTTTTTTGTTTTGTTTTGTTTTTTTGTTTTGTTTTGTTTTTGGGTTGGTTAGAAGGAGTATGTAGGAGAGGTGGGATTTAGTAAGTGACAAAGTAGGTAGGTTAGAGAGAAAGAAAGTAGAGAGAGAGAGAAAGTAGAGAGAGTGGAAGATGAGGTAAGTAAGTAATATATAAGGAAGAACAGGAAAGATGGAACTTAATAGAAAGAGTCTAAGGTGGGAAGAGGAGGGATAGATAAAGAATCTGGTTTAGATATTTGGGGAGGAGAGATACCATAGGAGGTTACGACATATGTTTTATTATATAGTTTATAGTAAAGTTAGATTGTTACATGTTATATGTGATTGTATGTATGTTCGTAGCGGTTCCCCCCCCCCCTTTTTTTTCCTTGATGTATTTTTTAAACCTAATAAAATATTTAAATAAAAAAGAACAAATAAGCTGATAGAAGTAATTGCTTATGCTTTATAGTAAATTTCAAATAGAAAAATAAAACTTTCCACTTACAATTACTTCTTCACCTCCTTCTTATTATTTTATTAATTTGTATCCCACCTTTCTCCCAATAAAGGGACTCAAGGTAGCTAACAACATATTTAAAAACAATACAGATTAAAAATTACACAAAAATGTCCTTAAAAGTATACATATAACAGTTTTTAAAGGAATGAATTTATAAAGCAAAAACATTATACATTAAAAACATTAAAATCCATTAAAAGACTATACAAAGCATAAAACAGCACAACATATCATTAAAAGCCATTCAGTTTCTAAAAAGACTATACAAACCATAAAATAGCGGAACATATCATTAAAAGTCCATTCCATTCAATTTCTAAAAAGACTATACAAACCATAAAACAGAACAACATATCATTAAAAGCCCACCCCTTTCAGCTTTTAAAAGCCTGGTGGCACAAGAAAGTTTTCAGTTACCAACGGAAGGAGTGCAAGGAAGGAGCCATCCTGGTCTCCTTAGAGAGGGAGTTTGAAAGACTGGGAGCAGCCACCAAGAAGGCCCTTCCTATTCCCATTAAACCAGCCTGAAAAAGTGGTGGGACAGAGAGGAGGGCTTCTCCAGAGGATCTTAGTACTCTAATTGGTTCATAAAGGTTATCTGTTTGTTGGGCAGTATGTGTGCACATACATACATTTGTGTGTGTTTTGCTTTTTCCTTAGGAATCTTTTTATATATCTAAGTTATAACCACTTGGACAGATTCCAGCCTGGAAATCTTGACCTCTTGTAGATATTTGCAACACACACACACACACACACACACACACAGAGTCAGCTCTCCATATCTATGGATTCTGCATCCACAGATTCAACAGGCCACAGCTTGAAAATATTCTCTCGTGCACGGATCCAAAAAGCAAACCTTGATTTTGCCATTTTATATAAGGGGCATCATTTTAGTACACCACTGTATAATAATGGGTCGTGAGCATCCATAGATGTTGGTATACATGGCAGGTCTTGGATCCAAGCCTCAGCAGATACCAAAGGCCCACTATATATCTATGTGTGTGGGATATTTGTGTGAATGTTTTGCTCCTGTTTTTGTGGTTTAGTTGCTTGCTGTTAGCTCTGAGGAATTATTTTCCCTTCTATTCTCTGGAGTGGTGTCAGTTGACTGGATGACAGGGAGTCTAAATGAGGGCATAGTCAGCTAGCAAACACAGCTGCTGGAGGGGGTGGTTAAATTACTGTGCCCAGATGCTGGATGCCTCAGCAAGCTATGCCAACAGAATGTTTTGATTATAAGCATGATACTAACTCCAGCTAGAATGATTTTCCATTTGACAAATGGATAGTCTTCACCAACAAAATTCAGATGTTCCAAATGGTTGCAACAAATTCAAATACTACAATGTATCCTGTGATACTTCCTCCTTTGGCATATTCCTCAGCTGAGTCTGCATCTAAACTTCAGGTCAGGGGTATTTTTCATCAGTTCTGTCAGGTGAGACAGTTGCAACATTTCTTTCTTTTTTTTTTTTACAACTGGTCTGCCATGAGGGTTGTCCTGAGATATTTTGCTGTCTGAAAGAAAGGACAAAATGGCAGCTTAATCTGTTCCATGCACAAATGCCAACCTGATTGACAGCTGAATCTTACTTTGACACTGGCATCAGGATTCCCCATTATACCTGAGGGCAGCAAAAAAGCTTAGCAAGCAAAATGTAAGCTACCTGGCACATACCACTCTATCCTCTAATACTTTGACCACTGCTCGCCGCAGCTCAGCATCTGATGACCAGTTCACTCTTTCTAGCATTGAACCAGGGCAGTTAAACCAGTCTCAAACTGGGTAATTTCTGCAGTGTGCTTTGGATCTTTGTGGTCTTTATGAATGTACTGTAACTTCAAGACATGGCTAATGTACACTATTACTTTATATATCTCAACCCTTGAAGACTACCCATAACCAGTCTACATGTTTGAGGAGAAAAGGTGTGATAAAATCCTTTGAGAAAGAAGGTGAAGTAGCCCATATTTGAATGGAGGCATAAACATGTGTTTCCTTTCTCTTAATACACTTCAACAGAAGTCCATGAGAGATCATCAAAGTTGTTGTTGCTATTTATTTATTTATTTTCCACAATTTCCCCAGCTGAAGACTCAAGGTGGTTTATAACAGTTAAAACAAACATAGCATAAATTCACAGCATACCTAAATTAAAAAGGAATTACATTATTAAAAAAAATTTTTATCGTAGATACTCGACTATAAGTTGACCTCATCTATAAGTGGAGGGCAAGTTTTGGGGCCAAAGTTAGGGATCTTGATATGACCTGGGGATAAGTCAAGGGTAAAACTTTGAGGCTCCTCAAGTCTTCAACGTTTCCCCAGCAGAGGAAACAGAGGCTGTTTCTCTGCTGCAGGGAGGAAGCACCAAAGAGCCCCGATTGCAGCCATTATTTTCCTTGGAGTGGGGTTAAACAGTCACAAGCGCCCTCTGTCCCTTAAGTCCCTCCAAGAAACCTACTTTTACAGTAGTCTCTCCCCAAAATGGAAGCTCTTTACCGCTGGCCTGCCCACAGTTGTCTATAACGGTCAGCTTCTCTTCTCACAGAGGTGGTGAAGACGCAGGTATGAAGAGTCAGGGGCTATGCAGACTGGCCAGACTGGCGCCTCAGAAACCTCACACTGTGGCCCCGATCCAGCCTCTGGAGAGTGCAAAAAGGGGCTCCTTTTTGTGACCTCCAAAGGGTGCCATAGCCACGGTGGCACGGCTTTATGACGCCTCTTCAGTGCTGCATCATGTGAATGCCTTGTAGATTAGCGCATGCCAAAATGGCACCCTAGGAGCGGGGTTAGGGTGTCCAGCTAATTCCTCCCACAGGTCAGCACTTTATGCTGGTCTGTAGAGGCTGTCAGTTGGGGAAGCGCCAAATGTGAAAGGAGCTAAGGTGTTGGGGGGGAGATAAAGCGTGTGCATGTGTGTGTGTGAGACACTGCACAGTTGGAACAGAACCCCAACCCAAACAGTGATTGCTGATGATGTAAGCTGGACTCATGCCATTGTAACTCACTAACAGGTTGCCAGACTTAAACAAAAAGATTATTATTATTATTATTAATTTATTTATACCCCACTCTTCAGCCAAGGCTATCAGAGCGGCTTACCTTAATTAAAGTATGGCTGGACCATTTCCAGTGTATAAATTTTGGTTTGGCAGTCCTCTTGAGAAAAGTCTCTTTTAATAAGTGTATTATTTTAATATGTGTGATCTTGAAATATGTAGCTGTTATTAAGCTCTAGCGTGAATAACTTAACCAACATACAGTGAACTACCAAAAGAATATGGGAGCTATTCTGTATGTTTGGGTATATTACTCATACGTGGACAAATGTGTCCCAAGGAATTTAACTTAGAACGTTCTTAGCTGAGTTAGTGTATGTCTCTTTCTTCCATAGATCCTGAAGATTAATGTAGCTGGAGAGCAAAGTTAAATCAAAACGCAGCAGCTCAGTATGAGCTGCACTGGTGGAAAGGGGGGGGGGGGATAAGGAACTACCCTGAGTGCAATTTCCAGGAACTGATTCCAATGTAACAGTAAACCTGTGACTTGTTAAAGCCAAAGTGTTCCCCAGAAAGCAAAAAGAGTTGTTCTTACCTGCTTTTTGCTCTCCATGTGCAATCTCCAAGCAGGCGCAGAGACAAAAATTTCAAATCATAGCAGACTGGCAACAGTATGGCACACAGTTCTGAATGACAGCACAGCTAACAAAAGGTAATTTACTAAAAATTACATAGTATTAAAAATTCAGTAGGCATTTGTCAGGGCTTTGTTGTAACTGATGGCTATAACTCTCATCTACAGAATTGCTCCTGCTGTTGAAGAACTTTATTGCAATTGACAGATCCATCCCCACTATTCATCACTGTACTGCAAGGCAGTAGCTAGTGAACAATACAAGACACACACCAGGGATGATGCTGATATGTGCACATTGCACATGAATGGGGCACCAAATGTTGAGAGTTTAGTAAGAGCCAAGAGCAACAGAACATGTCAAAACACACACAGCCTCCCTATACACCTTGGAATTTACCAGGAAGAGAGGGTCAAGGAAGCTTGGACCTGGAGGAAGGAAGAAAGAGGAAAAAGAAGAGAGAAGACAGAACACACAACTTTGCATATACACAGAGAGATGCCAACTTTCTCCAGTATTACTGTGGCTTCACATTTTATGAAGAAACATCATAGCAAGTACAGGCCAGTCAGATCAATAGCCAGTCTATCCTTCCTCTGGGAGGGGAAGTCATAAGGACATTTGTAGTGGTGAAGGATCTATGGTGGTCAGGGCCTCCGTTGGTACAGATTTGTTGACCCACCCACCCATAATTAGTTATCCACAAAAATAACTTTCACAGATCTCCCAATTCATTAGTTAATCTGTGTGCAATGCAGCCTTGTAGCACCTTTGAGACTATGGGATTATGAGTTCTTCTCATTGTTCAATCTTGAAAAATTGTATCTGAAGGCTATCTAAAATTTCCTGGAAAAGCAATTTCTAAATGGTAGCTTAGATATTTCTCAAGTGGTGACATTTCATGGGTGGCTGAAAACAGCCAACAAATATTTTGTCATCTAAAATGTCTGTCTGTTTTTGTTTGCTTGCTTGCTTGTATGTTTTTGAGACAAGAAAACAATTAGCCATAGAAAATGTTATTTATAGTCCTTGTCCTTCTTTGGCCAGGGAGGTAGGAAAAGTCCAAGATGAAAAGTTGTAAGGGACAGGTGTTACTTTTAAGTAATGAGGGTCATGTTGAGAGTCCAAAATGAGAAGAAAACTCCATTATTTTCTTCAGTATCAATATCATCTTGGAGGGTTCCATCCAGGTAATAAACATCATTCTGTTAAAGAAATCCTATTGTGCGGATGTGTTTCTGTTAAATCCTATTGACTACTTTTTGCAAATATACGTATATGGTTAAAAACTAGTTGGAGTGGGTGGGTGGGAATCAACTTTCTTTCTTTCTTTCCATACAAACACACATGTTTGATTATGTGCCATCTTCACAAATTCTTTCCTGTCATACAGATAGATTTTGAAAAATTGCATCAAGTGACTTGTAGCCCTGGGAAATTCCAATGCATTTCATGGGATAAAAATGTCCTGTGTCCACAGGAGTGTTCGTGGATATAGAATGAAGTGTACTTCTCAAAAACCAGAGTCAGAAATTACATTCAAACAAGATAGAACATTTGCCTCAGAAGCTTGCTCAAATAACCACAGTAGACCAGGTTGGAAGAAAGGCCACAACTTTATTAAAGCAAACCATTGGAAGGGTTGGCACAAAGCATGAGGTCAGGATCTGCGAAATCAGACAACCCCTTGTTTGTCTGATAGCAACACCTGGTATCCACCAAGCATTGGGATGACCTAGGGGCTAATGAACACCGCTTGACCGCAACACTGCCGTGTGTTCACATCTTTGCTAAGCCCCTGGTCACCAGGAGGCGTCCTTGCGTTATGGCCCCCGCAATGGCCATACGCCTGCCCAATTTGCCCCCGGGTCCCTACTGACTCCCAAACCAGAGCTCCGTAGCCCTGGTACCACACCGTGCAGATCCTGGCCTATGCTGCTGCCCCAAAGTTGTGACAACAAACCCACAAAGGAAGCGGTGGGTGGGAGAAGCACTCTGCTTGCCTGCTCCCTTCTTGCTCGGCTCCGTCCTCGCTGGAGCCAAGTGCCGACTGTGGGCCGGAGCCGGCCGCACGGCTTTAAATAGCCCCCGGCTCCGCCCCCAAATCACCCGATCCGGGAGACTCCTCCTCCAGGGCAGCTAGCCAATGAGCTGCCCTGGAGGACCGGAACTCCTGGACCAACGAGCCTGGCCCCTAGAGCGTTGCGGGGCGGGAGCGAAACACTTCCGCCCCACGCACCAAACGGAGCTGGGGCAAGCCCCAGGCGGCTGCTTTTTGTTCTGAGCAACTGGCAGACCTCTTTTTCTGCAAATAAATGAATAAATATGAAACCAATGTACTTTTTGTTGGCAAGAAAGTTGAAGCAGTTTCTGTGTTCTAAAATACTACCAATGTTATTTCCAAGTGAGAAATTTTTTGATCCCCCCCAAAAACTGGAAATGGTCATAAACCTTTATGGAACAGAGCCATTTCATTTCTTACATTCACTTTTCTAATCCTTGGAAGCATAATGGAATAGCAATGCACTCCTTTGCATCATTAGTATATTTGCATTTAATGGAATTAGTTCCCATTTTTATTTTATCATGCTTGAGATACAACAATACAGTGGGCTCTTGGCATCTGCTGGGGTTTGGTTACTGGAGCTCATGTGGGTACCAAAATCCATGGATGCTGAAATCCCATTATATGCATGGGTGTAGTAAAATGGTGTCTCTTATATAAAATGGTTAAATAAAGATTTGCTTTTTGGAATTTTTAAAAATAATATTTAGAAACTATGGATGAAAGGCCAACTGTGCCATTTATGCTACTTGGTTTGCTCTGCTTCCTGCTCCATTTTTTTTTTAAAGGAAGCCATAATTTTCAATTGTGCAATTGTATAATGTTGCTATTATGGAACTACCATCACTTCCCATCCACCACTTTTATATTATTTATTTGTTTGTTTGTTTGTTTATGGTATTTATACCCCGCCCTTCAGCCCTAAAGGCTATCAGAGTGGCTGTGATTTCCCCCATGAATCAACACTTGTTTGATTCATCTATAGGATATTGTATCCACAGGGGTTCCAGTCCAGACTCCATCCCAAACGGAGATGGCAAATTCTGTGGGGCGTCAAGTCCCATTCTCCTCAATGGTGGTGTGATGTGCAGATGACTGTGTTGGTGCGCCAAGTGCACGTACTGCCATAGAGGATAATGGGGTTCAGTCATCCACTGATGCTCCAATCTGCAGGTGGCAAGCCTGTGGAAAGGAAGCTGACTATAGTCTTTAAACTTTGGGACATTTACTCTAAACTTTTCCTGAACTCCATGGTTTCTGTGGACATTAATCCGTAATAAGAAATGCACTATTGTACTACGGGCCATATTTTTTAAAAAAATTAAATAATTTTTTAAAATTCCAGACAATGTAGAACAAACATACATTCTCTTGGGAATCCCAGTGTCCTCCCAGCCCAGCCACCAAAAGTAGCTTGTAGGAAATTCTCCATGAAAATAACAAAATACATTTTTCAGTGATGAGCAATGAAATCATACCCAAACAACAGTCACTATGCTACCAATATCACATATCACAATACAATGTCACAATATCACCACAAAGCAGATTGAAACAATTAGGCTCAAAGTGGTTACTAAACCACAGCAGGATAGAAGGTCATTAACAGATTGTTTCAAATGGGAAAGAATCACTTTACAAATCGTACAGCAGCAGTACAACATGGCACAGCATGAGGAGAGCCACAGTATTAGGAAATAAGTTCCAAAGACAGAACTAATGTGGTTCACTTGCAGCATAACAGTATCATGTGATAAGCCCCTTTGATTTTGCTAGAGTTCCTATCATTCAATGCTCTGAATATAGATCTGTTATTCCATTTATTTCATAAATTATGAAATAAAGAATGTTTTTTGTGAGAAGCAGTTCAAAGGTTTCCAACACTGTTGCTTTGTTTGCATCATTCTTTGGCCTTGAATTCTTCCAATAAATGATGTCTCTGACTGCTCTGGACAGAACTGTCTGTAGATGTTTACACAGTCCTTTCATCCTTGCTTCTCATGATGCTGGAAACTCTGCACTTGCTGCTCTTCCACCTTTGAGCAGCAGAAGAGGTTGTTTCATATCCAAGCACTCACATCCACTCTTCTCTCAGCCACAAAACTGCAGGGATCTTTTTTGTTGTTGTTCAATACATTACATTGTAGAAAAAAGGACCCTAATGGCAAAATGCAATAGATTTCCTATGAGAGATTATGCTCCAATTTTTTCCTCTCCAAAATTCTACATGGCAGGTGGCTGAAACTCAAGGACATTGTTGAGCATTCCTGAGGTGATAATGTCATAAAATGCCTAGTTTCTAAGTCTAGTTCAGTGAGAATTCTGCAACGAATTGTGATTTTACACAAGTAAAACGACTCATCCATTAGAAGGAGGGTGAAAAAATATTTTAGATTTATAACCATCTTACCGTTGCTTTTGATTCCACGGTAATCGAAGAGACCTGACAAATACAGAACTGTATCTCTTCTGTCATTAGCTGTAAAAATGATCATAGCACATTCCAGATTACACAGACCTAAGCCAAACCCACTGCCTAATGAAAATATTAGTTTTAATTCTCATGTATAGCTGTGAAAATTGAAGATGAGGGGTCTTAAAGAATCCCTTGGCAGCAGTGAGAAAACTCACATCTTTCCACTTTGTACTTCTGTGATTTAGTGGAAATCCCCCGTTCTGTAATTTCAAAATAGCTACTATATTGCAGCAATGCTGGTTACTCTGACTGCAAAGAACCTTAGCATTTCAAGCAAAATTTCACAGTGGCATTTTCTCCTGCTACAGGAGACACTGATGTTAACAATGCATGAGGGAAAAGTAAATATTAAGTCTGAAAATTTTTATAGTGAATGTGACAAGCAGAGTCCAATATTTCTGTTAACAAACTCAAACTTCTTAGAACGACAATTCCCTCCAATTTTTTTAGTATTTGTTTGTTTGTTTGTTTTTTATTTTGGTCCTAGTTCTTAAGAAGTAAACTCATTAGTGTTTATCACTAATCTACTTCACTATAACAGTGAAATAATGAGTTAAAGTGTTTTCAGTGAAGAACGGAGATATTTGAAATGTTTAAAAAATCCAAACATGCAAGTCACAGTGGGAGAATGATGTCACAAATGACATCTCTTTTCACGTCAGTGTGACTTCTGTATCTAATTTTTTCTCATGAGATATTTCATAGGATACAGCTGAAAATAGGAACGTAGAGTATACATTATTTTCTGCTAATACTGAAAAACTTTGGCAGGATAGCTTAAGTCATCAGCATTATTTCTCTAATTAAAAATAAACTTTGGAAGCAAGGAAAGGCTTGAATACTGGTTTCCATCTCATTGGTTATATTGTAGATTAGTCATAGCTAGAATGTGTATTGTCTCGTCTTTTAGAAATACATGCTTGTTTATTCTACCAGTGGCACTCTGGACATTGTTCTGTAGTAGAGTGGTTGGAATACTGGTGTTTATTTTAAATTAGCTTTCTTTAACACAGTGAATAAACACCAACCATTATCACTAACACATCCTCACTGCCCAAACATTACTCTTCCCCGTTGTTATCAGTAAACCTCAGAGTGTAAAACCAAGTGGAATTAACAATATACTGTATAATCCAGTTATACATGCAGATGTACAAAAACAAAGAAATCGGCTGCACAAGAGATGAAGGACAGGGTAGAAGGGAGTGAAAAAAGAAAGGAAAGAATGGGAACCTGGATAATGACTTTTATTTTAAGTTTTTTTTAAAAAAAGCAACAGTTTATATCATCACATCTATATATAAATTATACAAAGAACAAACCCTATAACTTGTTTCGTCAGTCTGATTTCATAAGACTCCATATGCTCTATATACTTGCCTTTGGATTAATCAAAGATGATCTGTTTCTCAAATAGTCTCTTAATAGTTATACACATGGCTGACCTTCTCGTGTGTGTGTGTGTGTGTGTGTGTGTGTGTGTGTGTTTTATATCCCACATTTTCATTGTTATTTTTCCATCTATTTTTTTGCAAAATTCCAGAACCAGAGACAGCTTTCATTTAAGTTTTATCCAAGTGATTAAAAAAAACTACATTCAGTGAATTCTGGTTTATCTTCTGTTGCCATGAAAATACCAGTGTGATTGGAGCTGGACTTAGATTAATGGACAGGTTAACATTTTAATCTTCTTTTTGTTAAATCCACTGAGAATGAACCCCAGTACCCACTTCAAGGGTGCCTATTTGCTGACAGCCAGAATATGTCACTTCTGTTTCTTGGTGTCATGGCTCACCAAACAACAACAACAACAGTATGGATATTTCTTTTCATACGACATTGTTCTGGCCGAGACAAGACAAACAAACAAAAATAGCCTAGAGGCAAAAATTGTTTGAGAGATTTGTTGGGACATTAAAAAAAAACAACAACAGCAAATGACTGAAACTCAGCAGATATTGTTCTAGAATACCTACATTATAAGTCTCATAACTTCATATTCTGTCTTCTTATATTTAGGATTCTCTTATTCCAGCTCCTCCAATCCAGGCATATAATTTGTATATAATTTGCATATCATTTATTTTTTTCTACCACTATGTTTCAGTTTTACTACTATTTTTATAGGATCTACTCTTCTGAGAGAATTAATATAAGTTGTATATTAATGTTGCATGTTGCAGAAGCTGACTAGGACTCTGCAAGGCCAGTGTTGAATCCTCACTCAGCCATCAAAACCCACTTTCTGAGGAGTTTATCACACCCAAGGGCTCCCGTCATGCTCCTGTCGCATAAACATCACCAAACTGCAATGGGAGCCTCCTGGTGGGATTGCGGATGGCGCTATTAAGGTGGAACGCTTCCATTTTCGTCATGGAAGCATTCTCGTAATTGTTTTAAAAAGGGCCCCTTTTTAATAACGATTTAATCCATTTTTAAAAAACAATTAAGAGAATGCTTCCATGTCAAAAACGGAAGCGTTCCCCTTTAAAAGCGCCATCCGCTACCCCACCAGGATGCTCCTGTCGCAGATAGGTGACACTGGGGCGATGGGAGCAGAGCAGAAGGTAAGTAATGTGATAAACTCCTTATGCTAAAAGAAAAGCAATGGCAAATTCTATTTGAATAAATATTGCCAAGAAAATGCCATGATAGCTTCTCCCCAGGATTACCATAAATCAGACCTGAAGGCACACATCTTGGAGAAATTCCAGTTCAAATCCCTGTTTGATCATGGAATTTACCATGAGATCCTGGGATATTACTACCTGTCAGTAAATCTATCTTATAAAGTTGTGTAAATTAATAGCAAGACATGTACTATGCATGTGAAATGACTGCATATATTTCTGGTGTGGTATGTCATCATCGCAACCACCACAACTACTGATCACTGTTGTATTTTTAATGAGTTTTTTTTTAAAAAAACTAACAAACAAACATATAAACTGATGGCAAAATGGTACAAATCCATGAAAATGTCACTGGAAGTCACAGAGTGATTGCCATCTGATTCACAAGGGAAAATCTGAGGGAAGTAAAGAAAAATGTACAAATTGTACCTCCATCTCTTGCACATTGCCACATCTTGTACTTACTTATCTTCCTTCTTGCATTCATTCATTATACCTTCTCATAATTTCTTTCCTCCTGTCTTCTTTCTTGTCTCAACCACATGTCTTCACAAGACTTCCTCCCATTACTGCACAGTCTCACTCCTTTCCTTTCCTGTTCCTGCACTTTTGCCATGTTCTCCCTCTTCTTGTACTCCACCTCTTGCATCTCTAACCTACTTTTTCCTCTTTGTGATACAGGGACGTAGGTAGGATTTTAGGAAGGGGGGAGGGTCCAGACTAAGTGCCACCATTGTAATGGGGCTTGGGTGCGGTGGCGCAGCAGCACACACCATTCATTTTTCTAATGGAAGGGGGGGTCCAGACCCCAAGACTCCCCCCCCCCCCGGCTACTTCCCTGTGTGATAGCAGATGAAGATTTTGTTTTGGGTTTGTTGTTTGTTTGTTTTTTGTTTTTGTTTTGTTTTGAAAGGAACTGATTACCTGAACTGAAATGGCATTTAATAATGAGCTGTATTGTTTCTATGTGTTGCTGTTTCATGGGTATGCTTTTAAATAGCTTTCAAGTCTTTTGACAGTTTAATTATATTTTAACTTTGAAAGGTTTTGTTGACATGAAATGCTGTCTATATCTGTTTTAATTTTTGTATATGGTCTTGAATCCCAGGGGTGGGAGAGGGGGAGTGGGAGTGGAGATATAAATAAATAAAACAAGTCCAGTTTTGCTTGAATTTTGCAATAAAGCATGCAATTGAAGGACTAATATGTTTTGTCCAACTGGATAAGATTTTTTTTAAAAACAAAAGTATGGTGATTAAGCAAGCAAGCAAAATGATGTTTTATGTTCCATGGTCCTGTCAGAAGACCCTTATTGGCCTTCCTTGGCTTGATCATGGGTTGACCTGACAATGCCTCAAGCACCATAGGCAGATGGTGAGATCTACATTCCCTGAACTCAGCCCATCGTCTTTGGCTATGACCCCCTGTTAAGCTTCAAACAAACAAGGTACCTTGATCATTTGCAAATGCTACTGCACTGTGAAAATTTTCCAAATGTTTTGCCATCTCCTTCACATTTATTTTCAAAGAGCACACTCCTCAGTTTACAGATGAAAAACAAAATGGCTTGCCAAAATCCCCACTAAAAGAGACCATGGCTGAAATTAGAGTCCGTGTTTAGTATTCCAGGACCTCTTATCGTCTGGATAGCGCTGGCTGTCCAGATCCTTGATAAAATGTCCCTGGCACCCTTTCTGATCTCATTTTCTCAAAAGACAGTTGCACATACCTTAAGGCAAATATGTATCTTAAGAAAGTAAGCAGCCCGGTGGAGAGATAAAATACAAACACATGCTCAGTAACAATATTGTGAATCAAGAGTCAATTTATAACCTTCAGTCTTGGCCAGAGCTTGGAAGTAACTAATTAGAAAATAAAGTAGAATTCTGTTGGAGACATATGCTGGCATAAAACCCAGTAATGCCAGCATTTTTTTATTTGGGACATTGCACAAAAAAGTTTCTTCTATCTCCAGGCACATCACCCCAGGTGCACAGGAGTAGCCAGAGGGCTGGGTGCACCATGTCATTCCTTCTCCACTGACTGCACATTTTGGCTTCCCCTCTGTATCTGATGGGAAAAAAACCACAGCCTTAAAATGGGGACAGAGGCTTCTCTTTCTCCCCCACACTAGGGCATCCATATTGCCTAAGTGCATTCTGGGTACACTCTAATGGGAGGCAGAGCTGTACCTGTGATCCTCTGCTCCAGCTACTGTTGTGTACCTAGGGAAGAAGTGTGGAAGAGGGAACATCTCTTCTGTTTGAACAAGAGTGTGAGCATATAGAATGCAATACAATGTACAATAGCACATGAGTCAAGCGCTTGTACTGTGCCTCATGCTCTGTGGTTTGTTATTCCTGTCAACTGCCCTTGAGGTGACCTCAATTCATGGAGACTCTGTGGATAAGTCAGCTGCAAGAACCCCGTTGCTCTGCTTAGTTCCTGCAAATTCAGGCTCATGACTTCTCTGATTGTGCCTATTCATCTGGCATGCAGTCATCCTCTCTTTGTACTACTCTCTACATTCCCTAGCATTATTGTTTGTTTCTAATGAGTCATGCCTTCTCATGATGGGGACAAAATATAACAGCCCCAATTTGGTCATCTTGGCTTTCAGGGAGATTTCAAGTTTGATCTGTTCAGGAACCCATTTCTTTTTCTTTTTGGCTGTCCACAGCATCCTCAGCACTCTTCTCCAGCACGACATCTAAAATGAGTTGATTTTCTTCTTATCCACTTTATTCACTATCCAGTTTCACATCAATACATGATGAGGAGGAATATAATGGCTTGGACAATTCTAACTTTACTGCCCGTTGTATATCTTTACACTTCAGTATCTTGTCTAGTTCACAATGTGGACAGGAAGAGAGTGTGTTTTGTACCATAGGGCCATTGTAGCATTCTGATGTATTTTTTGAGAGTAACTAGTGGCTTCTGAAAAATTAGAAAGTAAAGAGTTTGGGTTTTTTTGAGGTAGTTATGACAGTAACAAACTACTGGTGGGTGCAATACTACAACAGAAACTAATTAGTTTAAAAAGTAACTTTCCAACATCTAGTCTTGCTCCAATATCATTTTGTGATGTAAGAACCATGGAATTTCATATAAAACTCTCCAGACTTGTCATTTTGTTAATTCCAACGCACATGATTAATCTGAGCAGTTTTTGACTTTTTATTCTTAGTAACTTTGGTTTCTGTCTGGTGCCTATTTTTGCACGTAAAACCATTTCTTCAAATAGCATTTCAAATGAATTTTCCTATATGCTTTTACATTAATATTTTTATTCCTACTGACAGTTGAGTTTGTGCTTGAACTGATGGTAATGTACTATGTATTATTTGGGTTAGAAGTCAAGACAGAAACTTTGCCTATACTTCCAACAAAGAGGAAGTAGAGTAAGGGGTGAAACAGACCGCCCCTTTGTGCCACCATCCGAGTGGCTTCAGAACACGGCATTTTGACGCTGCATGCTGTGAAGCTGCCTGGAAGCCGACTTCCAGTTGTCCAGCTGCCCACACATGGACAGGCTTCTGGACATCTTGGGGGCATGGTGGTTACACACCACAAGCCCACAGCATGCCAGGAAGCCACCACAGGCCTACGGAAGATCCACTAATGGTAGCTTTTCCATGGCTGAAAAAAGAGTGGTTGAAAACCGCTCCTTTTTTGGCTGGTACCACAGCAGGTTGGGAGCATCGTGTGCAGTTGCCATGGCCCCAATCCAGCTTTGTGAGAGGCAGCTTGTTTTGCTTTATTTATTATAATGGTGACAAAGAAAAGACATTCCACAAATCACAACAATGTTATAGATACAGATTTTTGTTTAACATGTAACCACACAAATTCTTTGCATGCTTTGGGACTGACTGACTTCTTTATAAAATTTACAGCCCCTTATATTTTCCTAGGAAACAATTTTCTGCCTTGGCAATTTCAATGAAAATTTACATTTCCAGAAAAAAAAGAGGTACTTCTAACACTTGTGCTTGGTACTTTTCTCTTCAACAGTGTCACATGCTGAATTCTGAATAATGGAAACCTCTCTTCCATTAATAGATTTGTGACACCTGAGCAATATGACTCACCTACATGAACTATGTAAGCTTCTTTTTGGTTTATTAGAATTTGCAAAAATGTAGTTAGAGAGAAATGTTCTCCAGTTTGCAATATCATTTACTGTATGTAGTGCAACAGCATAGTAATCAAGCATTAAAAAAAAACATTACATGCAAAATCACTTACATATCTTGATTTAAAAGCACAACACACACACACACAAGCATCTAACCAATATATTTCTTTATGTGCATAAAGTAACATCAAGAGGATAGGGCAGCTTATTACAACATTATTTTAAAGCTACATAAAAAATTTCCATGCAAGACTTATCAGTAATGCTTTGTAATCTCATGTTGATGCTATGACGTCATACAGAGTGATGCTGTTTGCTGATTGATGACAGCTGTCACACCTTTAATTTAATCTGGAAGCTTAATGATGATTCACTACTGAAACCAGACTGAACTTGCAAAACCTGCATACTTGTACACAATTACTAATGTTTGTGTAAGTAACAGGCAGGACAGCAACCAAGCATTCCATGGACAATATTTCAGGACGTCAGGGATAGGGAAAGACTTCCTTCCAAATCAAATGGTAAGACATACACTGCCTCCTGCTTCCATTTACATGGTCCCTACCACTTTCACTGCTTTTCTTCTACCCTATCCAAATATCTAGCTTTGGGAAGGAGGGAAATCCTTCCTCATGCAAAAGGATAGCCTTGAAGACTTTTTGGATTCTACAAATCTGGTAATCCCCACAGCCATTCTGAATAAAATGGCCCCACCAGGTTCTGCAGAACCAGTTACAGGACATTTTGATGCTGGTTCATGCAGCTTTACAGGACTTGCCAATGCGTGTTCTAGAGAGTCAGATCAGCTACTTCTCACTGCAGCATTTGACACTGCTAGAGAGCTCAAGACTCTTATCAGCAGTAGCAGAGCTGTATGTTAACCTACAGATAGAGAAAACAAGTAAAACAATCCTCTAGACTCCTTTTTAAAAAGGAACTATTTGTTTCTGGACAAATGTTCAAATTTGGCTCTAATTTAGGCAAAATCAAAACAGGAATGGAGTTATGTCACTTCCAATTTTGATTAATCTATGGCTGATTTAGGGAATTATGGCATGTTTCTAGGAGGGTATGTGGAGTGAGTTGAGGGAGCAGAGCCATTGCCTTTTGCAGCAGTTGTGAGTTCTTGGAGTGGGGAAAGTTATGTAAAATATTGTCCAACATGGTTTTAATTTTTAAAGGGGGAGCTTTGTAGGTTCAAGGGGCCACATTTTGCCCACCCCTAGTCTGGACTGATTTGCAGCAGCCCTCCTGGGTCTTAGACTTCCAGATTTCCTTAGACATGCCAGATTTTGAGCCTGGGGCCTTCTTCATAAAATGTGTTGTTGTTGTTTTGAGCTACAGCTCCATGCTGAATCTGAAACAAACACAGAGTAATCCTATTTATATTTGATTACTTAGAAGTAAGTCCTTCTGTGTTCTATGGTATGTACTCTCAGGTATGTATAAACAGGATTGTAACTTAGAATTGCTTAAATATATCTTTCATTGATCACTGGATTTCATTTTTAACATAGCAGAGAAGAATGTAAGGATTTAGTCACAATGTAATAATAATAATAATAATAATAATAATAATAATAATAAATTTTATTTATGTTTCCCCGCCTCTCCCATAGGATAGAAACGGGGTTACAGACTAATTAAAAAATCATTACAAACAATCTCATAGATAAAATTCAATAGTACAAAAACTCTAAAAACAATCATACAACATACATATCCAGGGTAGGCAGAGAATCGGTAGCATCAGAAATACAAGCTTCTCTCTCTCTCTCTCTTGTAAAGATGACAACTTTGCTCTCTCCTTTGGTAAATAAGAATAATACAAAGAAAAAGACTTGATTTTTGTTTCTTTAAATGAACCAGAATGAAAGAGAGTGAAATCAAATTAAGCTAAAATAGCTCAGGGAAACATCTTTCAATACGTATATACTCTTTCCGTGTTGTTGTTGTTTTAAAAAAATTAATTCACTTCCCTGTTGTTTCATTCCCATTTGGTGATAAATCAAGGTGACGCCAGGGGTTTTATTGATAACAATTCTTAGCTTTAAGAAAAACAGCAATTCAGATCAAACAAATCCAAACACAGCATGGATCAGCCTTATTCTGTCTGAAAAACTTATCAAAATTGTGTGAGTTTGTTTGTTCCCGATGTTTAATGGCAATTAAAGTGTGCCTTCTTACCTCTCATGATGGAAGAGAAATTCAAAAGCACAGGATGAAGAATGCCTTAAAGCTCACACTCTCTGCTGAAGTTCTTTTCTTTCAGGCACTGCAATGTAATGGAATTGAGTTGCTTTAACTGTATATTCCCGGGGCCTGAAGTGCCTGTGGAGAATTCACAAACTCTTTGTGCCAATATTAAGTACAGATCAACTCAGTCCAAACAGATGGAACTGATGTGTTTTTTTTCCCTGACCTATCCTGAAGGCTTGGAACAAACAAAAGAAAGGAATTCCTCCAAGGCCATGCTTTTCAAAAGCCTACCATACTTCTCCCTAGTGTCAGTTTTGTTCACATTCCCCCTTCCATCCTTTCAGCTGATAAAACTGTAGTACCATTGCTGCCCAAGGCCTAAGAACTGCCAGAAATGTGCTGGCCTTCCCTGATATGGATTAATACAATTTAACACAAGTTGTCCTGCTTTTCAGGATGGCCATTTGCCAAAAGGAACTTGTCAAGGGTGAGTAAAACAGGTGCCTTCTAGAGTACCACACAATGATGAAACGAACAAAATGTCTTTGTTTCCATGGTGATGCCTGCTGGATGTGTACTGTGTACTGTGTACAAAACACAATTGGGTTTTGTCTTATGTGTGATATTTTTTAGACTGAGATAAATGGACTTTGCATTTGGCATGCACCACTGAAAGATTATTTAACAATGCAGTCGTGGGTACATCTACTCAGATGTATATGTCTTCTTGACTTTAATAGGATTCATTTCCAGTAGATGTTTGTGTAGGGTTCAGGCCTTTAAATTATTTCCAAATTGTTCTTCCTGTGACAAATACTGATAGAAAAAGTATGCAAAGACATTTGGAAAATGGTTGAAGAACAGGTTTCTTGAGTGTCAGGAATCCCCAACCAAAATTTAGATGGGTGAGAATCTTGACAGTTAGGGTTTAAGAAGCAAGCTTATTTTCTGTTGTTCAAGAGACAAGGGAGTTTTTGAAGACTTTCATGGCCAGCATCCATAGTTTTTGGTGAGTTTTTCGGGCTATGTGGCCATGTTCTAGAAGAGTTTATTCCTGACGTTTCACCTGCATCTGTGGCTGGCATCTTCAGATTCTCTTCAGATTCTTCTCCCATCATTCAGATTCTCTGAAGATGCCAGCCACAGATGCCGGCAATACATCAGAAATAAACTCTTCTAGAACATGGCCACATAGCCCGAAAAACCCACAAAAGACTAGAGAGTTTATCGCATTCCCTTTGCTCCCACGATAGATGTGGAATATACCTTTAAGAAGGTGGATCTTATCATATTTCCTTGTCACTGGGCATACTTCTGCCAAGGATGAAGCCAAGGGGGGGGGGTCTGTGGGGTCCAGACCCCCCCTTCCGTTAGATACAATGAATGGGGTACGCTGCTGCACAACTGCGCCCAAGCCCCATTATAATGGTGGCCCTTAGTCTGGGAACCCCCCACCCTTTCCCAAAATCCCGGCTATGTCCCTGCTTCTGCAACCTGTGCTTCTGCTGCAGCTTTTCAAGAATGGGAAAATACTGTTCTTGAAAAGATGTGGGAGAAGCCTGGAGAAGCCCAGGTTGCATACGGACTGCTTACTCCCCAGTGACGGAGAAATGCGATAAGATCCACCTTCTTAAAGTTGCATCACTCATCTATCACAGTAGCAAAGGCAATGCGATAAACTCCAAAGACATGAAGCAATGGATTCAAGCTACAGGAAATGAGATTCCTCCTGAACATTAGGAAATATGTCCTGATGGTAAGAGCTGTTCAACAGTGGAACACACTCCCTCAGAGTGTGGTGGAGTCTTCTTCTTGGAAGTCTTTAAACACAGGTTGGATGGCCATCTGTTGGGGATGCTTTAGAGCAGTGGTTCCCAACCTGTGGGTCGGGACCTCTTTGGGGTCGAATGACCCTTTCATGGGGGTTGCCTAAGACCAGGGGTAGGCAACCTTTTTGAGTCGGGGGCCAGGTTGCTGTCCCTCAGACAACTGGGGGGCCGAAGCCGGGGGTGGAGCTTCCACCCTCCAGGGGTGGAGCCACATGCCAGGGTGGAGCTTCCACCCTCCAGGGGCGGAGCCACACACTGGGGGTGGAGCTTCCACCGAAGCGTCATCATCATCATCACCACCACCACCACTATCATTGTTACAGCAGACCTCCTCCCTCCTTATTCCTGCTGCTATGGAGGAGGAGGAAGGGCGGAGGGCGAGGTGGAGACTGCTGCAGGCCTGCTGCAGCCTGGAGCCCTGTTGGAGTGCTACAGGGGCTGCACCAGGCCTCCTACATGGGCACCGCCATTTTGTTTTTCAAAATGGCGGCCAAATCTCGCATGACCTTTGCCATCCTGAGGTCACAAAGACTGTCCCCCATTTTGAAAAACAAAATGGCGGCCGAGCGGGCGAGAAAACAGGGAAATCGGCAGCAATCGGGGCAGACTGCGCAGGGCCGGTAGGAAGGCCTTGGGCCGATCCGCCGCGGGCCGCAGGTTGCCGACTCCTGCCTAAGACCATTGGAAAACACCTATTTAATTACAGTTATGAAGTAGCAACAAAAATATTTCATGGGTTTGGGTCACCACAACATGAGGAACTGTATTAAAGGGTGCGGCATTAGGAAGGTTGGGACCAGTGCTTTAGAGATTATCACATGGAGGAGCAAGCATCCTTCTCCTGTCATAAAATCATATTAATCAGCAATCGGGGAAGATTATCACACACCCTTGCACTTATCCCGTTCTTGTCCCATCTATAAACGGTAATGGTGTGTCATTTTGTTTTAACAGAATTACTA
>NC_056524.1:88359917-88475388 GCF_019175285.1 Sceloporus undulatus | reverse complement strand
GAATTCCTATTAATACCAAATGACACATCCATTACTGTTTACAGAGGGGACAAGAATGGGATAAGCATGGGGGGGGGGTGATAATCTTCCCTCCGATCGCACAATTAACATGATTTAATGACGATTTAATGATGGGAGGAGGATGCTTGCCTCCTGTGTGATAAAGTCCTTTGATTGTGTTTTCCTGCATGGCATGGATTGGACTGAATGGTCCTTGTGGTCTCTTCCAGCTCTATGATTCTCTAAGTTTTACAATTTCATTCTTCATTTCCTTTTAGTGGCTCTCAAAAAAGAAAAGCCACTCTCGCTATTAACCATGGTTCAAAACACACCGTAGAAATAATCCAGTTTGCAACTGCTTTATTTGCCCTGGCTCAATGCCAGGGAATTCTGAGAACTGTAGTTTTGTGAGACATTTGGCCTTCTCTGACAGAGAGCTCTACAATTCTTAGGATTCCTTAGCACTGAGCCAGGGCAGTTAAAGCAGTCTCAGCCTAGATTATTTCTGCAGTGTGTTTTGGACCCATGTCTGTCTGTTTGTCTTTCCATTGCATAACTCTTGAACCATTTGACATAGCTTTGCAAAAATTGATATGGAGAATACCTATGATCTCTAGAGGAAACCTATTTTTATGGTCATTATGAGACTGTCTGTCTTTTGTCTTCATAACTGCCATTCAAATAACTTTTGAATTACATGAAAAACGTATATATTCCAGTAAATGTTGAACAATTTGAGATATTGCAATGAAACTTTGTACAAATGAAAGGAGTGCTAGTGTATTGGATTGCAGCCTTAAACTGATTTAACATTTAACAGTGTATTTTGGAGATGAAAGGCTATGAATTTCTAACAGAAAATATTAGTACCTCACTTAGTTGAGAGATAACCAAGGATTGATGAGAAGACATGACAGCTATTGTTGTTATTGTTTTGTCTCTCTGCACCTAGTGACTTTTGAGGTTTTTTTAAAAACAACTTTAGAACATTTTCATACTTTTTAAACATTCTAAAAACGAGAACAAGACTGAATATGAAAAATAACAGCTGATACATTACATTAAAATATACAGCAGTAATAGTGACAGGTTTTCTGCTCCCTATTTGTCTTGTAATGAATATGAATTATTTTTAAAAGCTCAATGTCAAAACTCTGGTTGAAAACCAATCTAAATTCATAATGAACAGAGAAAAATGCTCATGAGTTTGGAAACATTCAGAAAAGTAGGAATACTTAAGGGAATTTGTTCTTCATGAATTCCAATGCAAATGGACTTGATTTGCACACCTCAGATTACTGAATGAATTGGAAATTAACCATGCATGGGATTTCTCAGCTCCCCATAAATTGAAATGCAGTTCTTAGCAGTTTAGTTGTATCAAAATATAGTTTTAAACTTGTATTTTTTAAAGGAAAAAGGCCAAGTTTTAAAAAATGCTAAAGAACACGTATTCATGTAGAGTTAGCATTGAGCAATGGCAATTAACATAGTTAACCCTGGTAACTATAAAATGGAAGTGTTCCAAAAGGTAGTTGTTGCACTGGGATTTTAGCCAGGGTTGTACTCATCCTGAAAACTTAACCTAGGGTGTACTCTTGTGTCTACTTCTAAACTCAGATGTACAAGTTTTTGGGCCTGCCTTTGATGATGTGTGCATTACGTTCTTCTTGTTGTTGTGGGCCTTCAAGTCATTTCCTACTTATGGCAACCCTAAGGCAAACCTATCACGAGATTTTCTTGGCAAGTTTCTTCAGAAGGGGAGGGGTTTGCCATTGCCATCCTCTGAGGCTGAGAGAGTGTGACTTGTCCAAGGTCACCCAGTGGGTTTTCACGGGCAAGCCCTGGTCTCCAGATCCATAGTCCAGTGCTCAAACCACTATACCATGCTGACTTTCATGTATTACCTACATTCTGTTTATATTATTGCAGTGTATTCTACATCATGCTGTTCAAAGTAGTTTCTTTCTTCTGCTTACAGGATCAACAAGTAATCAAACTGTCCATTGTGAAGCCATGTTAAATCTCTTTGGAGACACTGGGATAAACTATGATGGAGTAGCTCATCTTCTTTAAAGCTTATCCAAAGAGAAAACCTCTCAACCTTTGGAAGTTCACCCATCACTGATAGCACTCAATTATTTGCAGGCTAGTAGTTCATTATTCACATCACAGTGACTCTAGTTGAATTTGCACTGAGTTAAAGTGAAAATGTGCTGTCACATTTGTCACAGTATAAATATCTGACCTTTCCATATGGAAAGAAAAAACACCAGCTGCATGCGACAGTCTGATACTGTTTGGCACAAGCTCACCAGGAGTGATCTGGCCCAATTGCAACACTTTTCTTCTATGTTAAATTCTGAAAGGGAACAGGGAGTTAATGGACATATGCTGGCAGATTTCAGTGCCATTATTACAAGAAAAAGTCGGTCTCTGCACTCTCATGTGCTACTAAAATGTTTGTAGTAGGACACACAAAATGTTCCAAAATTTCTCCTAAAGTGTAGCAAAACATAACACAATGGGCAGTCTATCCACTGAAGTCCTTCCCCCACTAGCTGCTAATGCTCAAATGATAGTGCACTAACAGATATCAAGTTCTGGACTTAATGGAAGGGGCAAGCTACAGTTTAATATTAGTGCATAGTGAGCCCTGTGACCACTTCTCATAAAGATTTGAAGGACAAAATGTGTTACCACTGGCATGGAAATTCACAATCTAACAGAATCTGAAGCATTTGTTATAAGGAAAGGAACTGTTTTTAGGATTCCTAAAAGCATGTTCTAATCAAATATGAAGCTAGACCTTTAATATCCACACATATTCACCCTGCCCCTGGAACCAGGGAAGTATTTTTCACCTTTTCAAATAGCCCTCCCATGACCCCTAGGTGGCCAGATGTAAGTCAGCATTCAAGTTCCATTTTAATTCCTTTTAAAAAAAGAAAATGGGGGAGGGGCTCTAAAATGATCAAATAATCCATATAGCTTCCTCCATATACCCTTGTTTTTGTAAAAAAAGGTTTGGGAGGAAATTTTTAAAAAATTGCCCATACAGTATATCACATTTTCTCCACCCTTGGTTTAGGTTGAGCAGATAATGGTGCCCTCTTCCTGATGGAGACAAGTCAAATCACATACAAGAAGTGCAATATATTTCACAATATATTGGCTCTATAAATTTCAAGCTATTGTATTCAGAAAAGGCCTTAATAAGCATAGCAATATATATCATAATCTTACAGGTTTCTTTCGATCTCCTCTGCCATTATATACTAGGAGGGGAAAATTGGTTTTGCCCACATTTTAAAGCAAACCAACCTAGTTCACACTTCCTGAACAGATATGTCAGAACATAGCTATTCATTAGATGCTGCATTTCTCTGGATTTACTAATGTAGTACTTGGCTCATAAATTGTTTACAAAAGGGAGAAAAAGGTGCATACAAAACAGCATATATTAGAGATGGTTGTGTACAAAATGCATATAATTTTTAGAAAGTGTATAAAAATAAAAGATTTTTCTGATATTTCATTTATTTTTTCAGTTTCCAGACTGAACATTTGTGAGTAATGTGTACAAAAATGACACTGTCTGGAAATAAATTTATTTATTCCGAATCATCACATCATTTAAGATATCCTATGCCTGGTGTTACTCATAACAGCAGGTGAAAGAAATTAATCTTTGTGACTGTTCTACAACTGTGAAATTCCTTTACTCTAGTAATTCATCAAAGCAAGATCACAGCCTGATTATTGTCCAGCACTGTAGGAACTCATATAGACTTGCTTTTCCCAATCTGTAGTGTGAAGAATTGGATTATTAGATAAATGTATCATCATGCTGATTTTACCATGTTGTATATTACTCAGAACCCACAAATATGATGAGTTATAGATTAAGTAAGGAAACTTTAGCTTCATGTCACCTTCACAAATATCTAACAGGTTTTTTGTTGTTGTTGTTGAGGATCACCACACTCTACATATTGGCTGCTCAAGGGGATGTAACTATCACTGCCAAACTTTATGTGTGCATGAAAAATAGCCATTGTATTCATGAATATTTTTTAATGCTTCTTAAAGAGCCTCATTTCTGAACATGATACTGTCTAGTGCAATTTGATGGTGATTAATAGTTAAGGAATAGTGTTGTTCTAAAGGATTTTTTGTCCTCGCAAAGAACAAGCATAAGAACATGGCTTTGGACTATCATGGTAATAAATACACAACCTGTCTAACAGCTAGCCAGCTACAGTGAAGTCTTGCCTTACATGAGGATCCGTTCCAGACCCGCACACATAAGGCAAATATCGCGTAAACCTGAGCCCCATTCAACAGAATGTGGCTCGTGCTCATGGCGGCACACCGCGCGTGCACCATTCAGTCTATTGCAGCACAGCTTCCACATAAAGTGGAAGCTGCGTACGGCATGCCTGTGTATGGAGCAGGCGCACTGTATTTATGAATAAACTTTAGTTCAAGTACCTATATTTATCTATCAGTAAAAAGTATCAGAATTCGGGGCCCCAGTTGTAATAATTCAAATTCTACAGTCTTGTTTTCAAGACATAGGAGTTTATCGCACAGGACCCTGGAACAGGCCTGGTGCATTATGAAAGGGGGCGAGAATGGGAACGGAAGGCGGCATAGAATGCATTTTACCGCACAGGAGGACACCGCTGCCACCTCCACCGGAAGTTCCCATTCCGTTCTGAATGCGTCCCCTGGAGGCAATTTTCAGGAACTGTTTAGAAACATTCTTGAAAATCACCTCCTGGGGGACGCATTTGGAATGGAATGGGAATGTCCAGCGGCAGTGGTGGTATTCTGTGCAGTAAAATGTGTTCGATGCCGCCTTCTATGCCCATCCCTCCTCCTTTCGTAATGCGCCAGGCCCGTTCCAGGAGCCTAACTAGACAGTTATGAAATCCATATACTTTGACCATACAATGTTCAGTATTTGTCAGATTTTTAGTTAAATTGGCAATAGCTAAAGCTAGGTTTCTTGTCTAACATGACCTGAAATTATTTATAATCTGACCCTAAGCAATTTTCTAGCAAAGGTAATTCTTATATTGTTCCAGAATTTAAAAAGCTATTTCTGTTTTCTGAAAGAAAGCCAAGCAACATGCTGTATTTTTTTTCTAGAAGGGAAAAGTAATTCATGTCCTCCTCCTCCTCCTCCTTGTTCATAATAATAAAAGCATTCTACTACATTCTGTAGTGCTGTCAAAAAGGCCAATTTAGACATTATTTGCAGGATAGCAATACTTTATCTTCCTTGTCAACAGACATGTCCTTACTATGGTATAGACAAATATGGAAGGTCACATACAATGACCACCCCCAGTTATTTTATTGACCTCCTATTGGAATAGATATGAGGTATAAACATCCCAAACACATAACTGAAAGGGCTTACCCTCCCTTAACCCCCCCCCCAAAAAAAAACCAGCACAGCTTAATAGTTTGAACATTGAACAAGCAGTCTGTAGATCTATTGTTCAAATCCTCTCTCAGCCATGGAGACCCACTGGGTGACATTAGCCAAGTCACAGTCTCTTGGGCTTCAATCACACTTTTTAAAAGTGTTTCTTTGACACCACTTTTGACACCACTTTAACTGTCATGGCTTAAAGCTATGCAATTCTGGGGATTTTAGTTTTTGGTGTGTTTTTTTGCACCAGAACTCTCTGATAGAGAAGGCTAAATATCTCATAAAATTACAATAACCAGAATTCCATAGCACTGAGCCATAGCAGTTAAAGTGGTGTCAGACTGGATTAATTCTGCAGCATGGATGCAGTGATAGTCTTGTATGGGGACAAAGGCAATCTCCTTCTGAACAATTCTTGTCAAGAAAACCCCACAGTAGGCTTTCTTTAGGGTTGCTATGAGTCAGAAATGACAACTGTATACTGGGGAATGGGTTATGTAATGGGGAGTAAGGAAAGGTTGTTTACCTTAAAAAAAGGTTGTACATGGCCAACTGATGCCTAGGCTACAGTCTTCTCTCAAATTCATTAGCCTGATGCAATCGCCCCAAAACATATGCTTTGCAATAGTGACTTGGCCACCTTGATAAACTAAATCAGTGTGAACAAGTTCAGGACTCCCATTTTGTTCAGATTCTGGTCTGGTTGGTTGTGGGTGTCGGGGGAGGGGGTTGGGGTTGGGGTGGAGGAGAGCAATGTATTTATTTCCCTAAATAAAGTTGGATCCTTGATTCACCAGACCTAGTCTTCTATTTTCTCCTAGAGTTATGAAAGAAGAAAAGCCCATTTCACTTGGTGGCCCATAAGGGGAAGGGCAACAGTCCAACTCAAGGGAGGACATATCAAGTGAATGAATATATCATTTCAGCCAGGCACCATCCTAGAAGCAAGATGTCCTATTTTTAAAAACTTCACTATTGGGTGCTTTTTCCTCCCCCATGTTTTCTCTGATGGCTGGTGGAATGCCTTTCCAACCCACTGTTACTGAGCTTACATTTTTCTAAAACCTCAAACTGACCTGCCAGGTGAATCCGCCATTATTCCTTAAGTGAGAGACCATGTAGGCAACTCAATTTGATGAAATCATCTTCACAGGACCCCTTGTGAGAACAATATCCTTAGGTGATTTGAGAGTAGCTAATGGGACAACCATCACCTCCATGATTAGGAAAATGTGTGATATTTGTTTAGAGGTCTCACATTCGATTGTTGACAGACAAGATTGTTTCATTCAAACAGTTCAACACCTTTATTGAGACATCACCCAAGCAATCAAGAACCTTTGTCCAAGCATTAAGCACCTTTTGCTAGGGGCTAGATTACACCTTTTAAAAAAACCCAGATTTTCCCTCTCAGTGTGCTAGTCCAGATGCAGGGGACTTTATGTCACTCTGATCTCTGGTCTAGCTCCAGCCCAGTCATTCACTCCATGATTGAGTCTCATGCCATTCCCATCATACTTCAATTGGACTCTGGAAGTAAGCCTACTCTAGAGTAAGTATTTCTGTTAGTGCTGCCTCGAATCTATCCCAAGCTAACCCCTGATTTTCCTGAACCTCAAATGAATGTGTGTGTGCTAGTGAATTGTGTGTTTGTTGATTTTTCCCCTTTTAATAAATATAAGACCTTAATTGGAGAAGCCCGTCTATGCTTCATTCTTAGAATTCCCAGTCTGTCAATATACAAATGGCAAGCGGTTTCGTTGGGGCCTTTTAGCCAGTCCCCTCTCGACTTTGAGCTAATTTAAATGTCCTCTATGACACTGTGTCAGCACCCACACATCTTTAAAAGGAAGCGACTCGTAAGGGCTGCAACACAGCTCTTATGACGTCACAAAAAGAGCCGCTTAGGCGGCTCTTTTCTGCTGCGCGGAGTGGTTGGTGCTGCGGCAACACTGTGCAACAAAAGGGCCGGCCGGTCTATTTGCACCCTAAATGTTTATAGTATTTTATTTTTCTGTTGATTTTATGTGTTCTTTTTAATTGCGGTTTGTATTTCAACGTGTGTATCTCACCTCAAGCACAGAGGAAAGATGGGAGAGAAATAAAATTTGTTTTTGTGGTGGTGGTGGTTGCTTCCTGTATGTTGCAGGCTCCATGAAACAGTAGGGTGAGGATTAGCTGCAGCCTTTCTTTTCTGCCTGAGTGGCAGTTCTGTGACACAGATCTAGGCTAATAATGGGGTCTTTCCTGTTCATGCCTGTCTGTCAGTCTCAGTGAAGCAAGTATAGGCTAATAAAGTTTGGTCATTGTTGGGTTCCTTTTGCTCATTGAAAGATCTATGTTTTAGTTTTCGGGATACCTGGTTTGGTTACTTTTTGTTTGTCAGTCTGTCTATCCCTTCAGATCATCACTTGATCTGAAAGTGTCACCTGTATCTGGAATCATAGCTTTCGTGTTGTGCAGACAATGTGATATCGTGTTCTGTGGTTGCTAGTCAAAGGGCAGTTTCTGAGAAGTGGAGGAAAAAGGGAAGAAGGTTAAAGTTGTCTTTCCTTGTCCTATCCTGGTGCAGGCTCTATGGAAGCAAGAAACTTTTAGAAGACAAAAGAGAGTGTAAAAGTTACCTTTTTGCAGTGTGTATGTGTGTGTGTGCATGTGTAGTCGTGTACACAAGTAGGTCTGTGGTTGTGGTGTTACACAAACACAAAAATATATGCTTTCTGTGTCTATCTGTTTAATGGATTTTAATTTTTAATGTTTAATATTTTAATTTTATAAATTGTCTATCATTTTTTAAAATCTTATATTTATTTTTATTAATGTTTTGTTATTGTTTTTAATTTGTATTGTTTAAAATATGTTGTCGATAGATGGTCTCATTATGGGTAAAAAGACAGGACATAAATGAATGAATACCATATATACTTAACTATAAGTCATAAGTCAAGGGCAGGTTTTGGTGCAAAAATTATGGATTTTGACATGCCATGGATAGGTTGAGTGTAAACTTGGAGGCTCTTTCAGCATGTGCATGTGAACGGCAAGGGGAAGCAGCAATAAATACAAGGCTTCAGTGTTTAACTTCACTCCTGAGACAGCGAAGCACCCCAGTGGGAAAGGAACTGTTAACACCCAAGCAATCAATCAGTTACCACGGGACGTTATCTGCTTGGCTCAGGAGAAAGAAATCTGAAGAGCTGCTCACATTGCCATACTGACCGTAATAGTCAGCCTGGGATTTTGGGCTCAGTTTTTGGGCATAAATTTTTAGACATATAGACGACTATTACAGTAATAATGATTATTGCAAACATATAAACTTTAAAATAAATAGACTTTAGGACTCCTAAAAAGCCATCTACGTACTTATTTCCTAGCAAACACAAGCCTGCACTATAATACTAAAAAGAGCTCACTGCAGTTGCTGAAATGACGCCTTATACTTTCAAGGGAACCTGGCTGTGTCCTTGCCCTGGATGTGCCAGCTAACTCATAGATCTGATGACAAAAGAAGCTAGTAAAAGCAACAGAAAGAACCATCTTTCCCGGATTTGTAATTTTGTGAGGCACCAGTATTCTTTGGCAAGAGCTAAGAGACCTTGTAAAAACTGCAGATCTCAGGATTCCCAGGATGGAGCTACCGCACTTACAATGCACCATGAGAGTCTGTGTACAGTTTTGACATGTTATCAGATTATTTTAACGCTAGATCCAGACCTTAGAATCGGCCACACAGTAAATTCCAAAATATCTGGAGACACGAAGACCAAGAATTACTGGTGGTTGAAAATTATAGGAAAAGAATACTGAGGGAGAGTGTGCCAGGTTTTTCAATTAAACGCCAACCTGAATCAATAGACGGTAATCAGAGAGGCAACTTATACACGTTATCTATGTTTATTCATCTTAATAGTGGATGGAGTCACTAGCTATACTCAGATTATGATCAAGGAGAATAATAATAAGGAATATGCCTGAGAAACTGAATTACGCTCATAGGCGGGTTACAGAAGGGCGGGGGAGGACGTCTTGGAGGTGTATTCAGCTGAATCGGAGCTGACGGCCCGCCGGGGGCGTGCTTCAAGTGTTTGGGTCCACACGGGGGCAATGAGACGGCCTCACCTGGGGCTGTTTCGGACCCGTAGCTTCCATACCGCCGCTTGGAGGAACGCCGCAAAAAAGAGGCAGCTTCCGCACGGGCGGCCCAAACCACGACTTTTTTTGCTTTGCGCTTGCGGATGCGCAGCTGCGCAGCTGCAGCGCTCATCAGCGCGGCAGAAGTATGGGCACATTTTAAGTGCCCAAGCCTTTTAAAACTTCCCCCCCCGCTTGACAAGAACAATGATGGTCTCTGCCAAGTTGGTGATCAGCTGGTGTGGGAATCCTGTCCGCTTGCACTTGCCATGTCAACCAGCATCATGGATGCCATCTTCTTTGTCCCCCTGTCCTGCGGAATCTGCAATGAGCAGCCACAGCGTCGCACGCTGCCACAGCTGTCCCACTGCCATCCCCATCACCTCTTTGTACAGATGGAATATTTACAGTTTGAGCATTTTTTTATGTTATGAAAATGGCACAGAATGTGTGTAGGGGTTCCTTTTAAGTCCAAACTGTCCAAGACGCATCGTTCATGTGCGCTAGGGTTAGGGTTAGGGTTACGAGTCTTAAAATGTGCTGCGCTGTGCCGAGCTTCCACACTGCAGTATGAGACCAAGACGTCCCCGCTTTTTTCGGGTGGGGTGGATGGCTGGCCATCCGCCGGTGGCAAAGGGGAGCCGCCACACAGCTGTGCAGAAGCGCCGACGTGCCCGTTCCCAGGTGAAAATGGCGCAGGAATGTGTGTGGGGCACTTTAAATTCCAAATTTCCGTATCACTTTTTCTACAACAAAACATCCGCCGGCAAAACGGACAACTCCGGATTCTAGCAACGCATGCGCACAAGTGGGCTTAGGGTTAGGGTTTACGAGACTTAAAATGTGCCGACCTGTGCCGCAGCTTCCACACTGCATGGCAGCTGACGCTGCATTAAAAGCCGGATGTAAACTGGTGCATGTTCAGACCCCAACCAGTAGGGACGCAGGAGACACGAGAGCTTTTAAAGGGGCACTTAAATTAGGCGGCGTAGCACTTTTGGGTACCGTGCAGAGCTCGCATGGCTTCTCACGTCTCGATATGTGTCAGATTCAGTAGACTGCCCGTTTCTGCAAATGTTTGGCTGGGACCATATAGCTATGAGGTCAGCAGTCTCAGTATGAGACCAAGACGTCCCCCTGCCGTTTTTCGGGGTGCGGGTGGTGGCTGAGGCCATGGCCTGGTGCAAAGGGGCCGCCACAAGCTGTGCCAGGAGCAGCAACTGTGCCCGTTCCCAGGTGAAAATGGCGCAAGAATGTGGGTGGTAGGGGGTCACTTTAAATTCCAAACTTCGCTTTATCACTTCTACAACCAAAAATCCGCCGGCAAAACGTACAACTTCCCGGATTCTAGCAACGATGCGCACAAGTGGCGCGAGGGTTGGGTTAGAGACTTAAAAATGCGCCGCAGCTGTGCGAGCTTCCAGTGATGAGCAATCGGACGGGAAATTAAAATGACAACCTGCACATATTTTTACCACTTCTACCTTCAACTAGCAACCCTTTATTCCCCTTTTTCTCCTATCCACCCTTCTCACAGTGCACGTCTTTCCTGTGATTTGAGCCCTGGGGTCTGTGTATCCACAAGTGCGTCTCCTGGCACCCTCACTCCAGTGTCCCCCTTCCCCCTCTATTTTTTTTTTTCTCCCTTCCGCTCCTCTTCCTCCTCCTCTCCCTTCTTCGTTCCCGCCTTTTCCGTTTCCCCCTGTTGTCCTGCCCTCTCCTCTTCTCCCCCCCCTTCTTTTTTCTCCCCCCCTCCCTTTCTTTCTCTTCCCTTTTCCCTTCTTTTCCCTGCTCTGCACTGTTTCCACCATTAATATATTCCTTCCCCCCCCCCCTCCTGCGTGCCCCCATAGTCTCCCTCCCTTTTTTTTTTTTCCGCTCCCCAGGATCTACTGCTATTTACCCCTACTTATGTCTGGTTCTCTGTACACACGCTTGTTACTACGTGTACCGCCCTTTTTTTTAACTTCCCCGGCTATTACGTCCCCCCTATGATGTCTTTTTGGATTCCGCGCCACAGCCATTCCACTCCTTTGCACGTATCACCCCAGTTTTCTTTTGCTATGTCCCGTTTCTACATACGGAGATGCGCAGGGTACGCCGCAAATCAAAAAAGCAAGCGGAAACAAACGCCAGCCATCTTTTTAATGCCACTTTTCCCGCTTGGGGCGTGCGGGGGGGGGGCTGTTCATGACGGCATTCAGGTTAAGGGCTTGTTGAAGGCCCCCCTCTACATTCATGCACGTCATCGGATACACCCTTTTCGCCCGTCTGCTAACCCGCCCCCATAGTTTATACCATTTTAATTGTCACATTTGTAAGTTTTAATTGTACTATGCTAAGCGCTTTAGGTCCCATATCTTGGGAGCATAGGAACCCATATATATCATCTATATATATATATATCATCATATATATAATAACAAAAACAACACAATATGGAGCTTCGCAGCCTTAAGGATCATGTTCAAGGCACTACCAATCACACCATGCGAATCGGAGGCCAGCTACAAACGGAACTAGCCACCAAGATAGTACCTGCGTGAACATTTGCTAGCATCGATGCCTTTTCTTTAACTTTGTATGATGCCAAAGACCTTTTTATACAGCTGCTATTTTCATCCAACTTGCACTTGCCTTGCTACTGCCTATTTAATTTTACAGTTTAAAAAATAGATAACTGCTGGAGCTTTGTCATACTGCTATCTTTTTACTCTTTTAATTATTGTATATTTTACTGTTTTAAATAATAGCTTTTTTAAAAAAACTGTTTTATGTTTGCTGTTGTACTTTCCACTTTCAAAGCAGTTATCTGCCATTAGAATAGAAAAACTTGCGACACAAGCCAGATACAATAAAACTAAACTAAGGTGGCGTATATCTCCAATTAGCCAGGGTAGGCAACCTGCGGCCTGCGGGCTGGATGCGGCCGGCAAGGCCTTGGGACCGGCCACCTAGCCCCGGTCCTGCCGCCCGATGCCGCCGCGGGCCTCCTTGGGGGGAATTGTCTATAGAAGCCTCAGATCCAGACAGAAACATGCATTTATACTTAACATTTTTTTCAAACAATCAGCCAAATTTTTTCGCATGTCCTCCATTTTTTTAAAAAACAGTGTCTTACCATTTGCACACAATTTGTCCTACATTTGTCTCGGTTTATATATATATTTACATTTTTTCAATTTAATATCTATTTAATTATTTCATTTTTTTGGCCTTCGGCGCCCCCCAGTTGTCTGAGGACAGCACACCGGCCCCGGCTCCAAAAAAGGTTGCCTACCCCTGTCATATCGATCATAGGGCTTTTAAACTACATCTGCCTGCCAAACATTGTCTTGCTTACACCTCCCTTTTCCTGCTTTCAGTTTATACTTAAATGTCCCTTACTCTGTAAGGCTGTGCTGCACATACGAGAACCTTCTAATGTTGCAACTGTTTTGCATTTTTACTGGAGTATGCAAGTCATGTTGACAACATAAGAGGTCATACCTCTAAGGCCTGAGATCTACATTGTTCAGCATAGTGTAAGAATAAGATGGTGGCAACTATGCCCTTACACTGGCACTTTTGCAATCCCTGCCGGGTATCAAATACTACCACACCATAATGTATGATGGGGAAAAAGTGATTATGTATCACTGCTATCTCATTTACCAATGCACAAACAGACACAGACGATAACATACAATGCCATGTTGATACACTATTTTAGGTTGTATTATCTGCACACCTACAATCGGCTCTACATGTGGAACTCTATTCCTGCGACAATCAACTGGATGCCCATCAATTACATAAGAAGTTTAGCTGCACTTACCTTTTGGCCCCTGAGCGTTCTTAAAGGGGCCGTTCTGGGAATGGGAGGCGGCGGGGAACGCTGTACATCGCACAGCGAGAACGCTGCTACCACCGAGCATTCCCCTTCCGTTCTGGGAGCATTCCCCAGGGCCGATTTTCGGGAACGCTTTGTCAAGCATTCTCGAAAATCAGTCCTCTAGAATGGAACGGAATACTCCCCATTTCTAGTGCAACTTATAGCTGTGTGTGTCACTAACAGGGTTCTGACCATAATCTTATTAGAATGTAGCATTTGGTACAGAATGGAATATTTCCTCCCATACTTTAATATTTAAAGTAATCTACACAGGAGCTACTCTGAATAGAACTTCAGGATATCTGAAGGATGGATTTGGCAAAGCCCTCTCTACCTGCCCCAGGATTTGAAATTCTCAATGAAAATCAGAGGAAGGAATGTGTGGCCCATGGTCTGCATGTAGCACGGGACGGTTGTGCCCCTTGTGGCCCTTTGGTCTCCCCAGCCCTCTTCCACATGCTGTTTCTGTAAAAAGAAAAAAGAAAGAAAAAATCTGAGAATGATTTTTTTTAACCTAAAATAGCCCTTGAAGTCATATTTGGGCCCATTCCAAGTAGCAGAAAGCATATCCAAACATGACCAGAACTGTCTTCTAGGCACCAAAGGTCACTTCTGATAATGACCAACCTTGCTGATGTGGCCTACTAAGAGTCAGGATGTGCTGAAAATGGCTCTCTGGCCCTTAGTGTACTGGCTCTCAAACAGTGGGGCGTCACTCAAGGGCAGCACAAGACTTGGAGGTCCTGATCCCCACCCTCTTCCTCATTCTCCTCCCAAATCTTTTTATTTGTAAAATTAACACATGTGTTGACTTAACTATTGAATTTACTTAAATTTAACTATTTTAATTTGAGTGATGTTATTTCCTTATAAAATGTTAAAATATGAATATACATGAATATGTGAATGAAAATATGCACTCTAAATAAACAAAATATTTTTATTAATATACTACATTGAGGGTATGTGTGCAGTGTCCACATGTAGATGTGAAATGGGGTCACAAAAGATAAAAAGTACCACTTTAGAGCACTCCCATTTCTATTCCCATCCTTCTCCCACAGATCTCAACTTCCATTCAGTGTCAGCTTTTTAATTCTCTTATTTGTTAGAAGATCTGTTATTGTAAGGTTACATATTTCATTATTAGTTGCATAATTAATTTGTTTGTCTGTTTATTCTGTACAAATCCCTATGGTTTGACCTCAGAGTCACAGAGTTATTACTTCTGTTCAGTTGGACCAAACTAATGTCCACAGTTAGATTTTGAATCTGAATCTGAATTTCAGTTTCTCCTGGACAACACTTACCTTGTTAACATGGTGCCGGTAGCCAGAACTGCATTCACACCATTCAAACTGATGTGCCAACTGTGAAGATTACCGCACATAATTTAGCCCATTTTATCCCCATTGGGCTTAACCTGTGACATTTCTAGAATGGAAAAAATCCCATTCTTGAAAAGCCATGGGCAAGCATGGGTTACATATGGGCTGCATACGGGCTGTATACACCCAGCCACAGAAGAATGTGCATTGACAGTTAAATACGTGTCTATCTGGTCAGGTATAAGACAGGATAAATTGCATGCGATAATCACCTATGTCTGTTCTTGATGAAGTTAGATCTGGTAATCTGATATATGTCCTATTTACAAAAATATAATAAATAAAAGCGGATTGACTTTTTATATAGATCCTCCGGTGGCCACAAGCTTTTGCTACAGAATGATGTTACAGCCACGTTTGGGTTTTGTTTGCAGTGGATTTAAAAAATCTCACGCCAATTAGAATGCTGTCTGGAATCAGCCGTGCAAATAAAGGTTTAATTGGCAAGAGGAAATGAACTGGAAATTATCTAGATTCTAGAAGCAGGTTAAACCCCCTTTAAGAAACGTGTTTGTCCTTGTGAGGAGGGTTCTGTAGAGTCTCTAACTCATGTTCTATTTTTTGGTGCCTTTTACAAGGTTTACAAGATTTACCAGCCAGCCAACTGGTACCTGGTATGTTTAGTAGGGGATTTTGAGAAAATTCTTCTCTGATGTTAATATGTATAACACTATTATATCTGCACTTGTGCAACAATTACCTTTGGCCAATGGCTTTTAACATCCTGGCTGTTTTTATAGATGCTAATTAATATTTTATATCTCATACTATGCATCATTTTGGCTCATGTGTTAATAACAAAGGTGGTATTACACACACACACACACACACACACACACACTTATACAATACAGTGTGTGTGTGTGTGTGTGTGTGTGTGTATGAAATATATACTCATACAAATATTTGTAGTTGTTTTTATTATCATGCTTCTTTTTAATAGTGAATATATTTATAAATTGTATTATATGTTTTAAATCATTTGTTTTATAGAAATATTTTAATATGTTTATGTACTTAATGTATTGCCTTATACTCTGTGGATTGTAATAAAAAGTCTATTTTTTTTTAATGAAACAACCCACCCCTCTCGTTCAAGGAATTCCTTCTTCCCCATCCTCCCCAACTATTTGGTGGAATCTCCCCATATTTGTTTCCTCGTCAACATTCAGGAGGGATTTCCAAGGGGTGAAACAGATGGACCAAATAAAGTGTTTTTCACCTGCTTTGAAGGCAGGGCATATATCCAATGGATATAAGTACAACATACACAAATCAAACAATCCAAGACAGGGCAAGGGGTGAAGGACGGCAAAGAGGGGCATGATTGTGCTTTGCCAATGTTTTACTGGGCACACTGATGCTCCGATGCCTTGTACTGGTGGAGGATTGCAGGTGCGACTGTGTGGCTGATCAAAGGAGCGGCCATCCAAGGGGATGGCATCTAGGCAGCAGTCAGCCAGCCGCAGTTTGTGCAATGGTGCACATGCATGGTGGGAAGTTGAAAAAAATTATCTAGCAGTGCAGCTTGATGTTGTGCCATGTGGTCGGGACATGAGCATTTGGGCTGTCTTGGAAGCATCAAGTGCAGACAGCGGGGGTTTGACCCACATCTGGAAAATGCAGGTTCCATCTCCTTTTTCCTGCCCATCTGTACTGGGCTCACATCATCCTAGTCGTTCCCAAACGTAAGAAAGTTCCAGTTCCCAACATTTCTTTAATTCCTTCTGACTTATAAATAAGTCCATAAAATACAGAACACGTGATCTTTGTAAAGTACCAAAAATGGCAGACTGTCATAAACATACCTTTTCCTTAAACAAAAAGTTAACTTTTTTCACAGTTACATTAACACAATAAAAAATATGCTCATTTCCTACTCTGAATTTTCATCAACTTTTAATTTAATATAGGAAGCAACCAGAAATACCGAACATCTTCAGGTACTTTTCAGAAAACAACTCTAGGGAGTGATATCTGTTGTAACTGTAAATCCCTTTTCAAAGACCACTATTAAACTCTCAGAATGTGAAAATCTCAATGGATACAGGAGGATTTGAGGTCTGTCAAGCATAAATATTATACTCAAAAATAAATGCTTTGAATATTAAAACTCAATAATGGCATTAAAATTTAGTCTCTTTCTTGAGATACCTTGGTGTTCTTTGGTAATGTAATTCTTTGAAGTTATACTTATTTGTTTTCTCCTGACCTGGCTTGTTGAAAGAATAAGGACTTTATCGCACTATCTTGATAAATTTCAAATGCAGCAGGCTAACATCATATTTTGTTGGAAGTTATCACACAGTGTTGTGTCTATCCTGCTGTTGCATGGTAATTCAGGAAAAACTGGTCAATTGCTTCAATATTGCTGCTGTTGGACTATTGTTTTCTTGTGTGATTATCCCTTCTGCTGCATTTATGATATTCTATGTTTTACATCAGCCAGGAATACATAATAATATCATAGGTAACGAAGCCCTGAATATTAGTTGACTGGTCCTAACAACCAGACAATGATAAAGGTAGTTCCTCTTATTAAATATTATTAAATTATTATTAAATAGAATTAAATAAGGCAGTTACACATGCATAATCTAGAGTTAACATATTTGTGATTCCTTTGCATTCATGATTCCTACATAGCTTACATAGCCTACATAATTAAGGGGATACATAGGGACTGTGAAAGTCCCCTAATCTTCACTTACTTTTTGGAAGCTACTGCAAACAACAGACATCTTGATTGGGAAGCAGCTGACTGACATTCCTACCCAACCCCATGTGAGTGATCTCAGTGAGAGGGGGAATTGCGATAGGGACACTGTTTCTGCGTGTTACACAGGAGATCACCCACAGAAGAGGGTGGGGATGTCAGTCATCTGCTTCCCAATTGACAGGGGAACAGATCCCCATCAATCATAGCAGCTGCTGCCTGGTAAGTGAAAAATTGGGGTGGCTTGGGGGGATCAAACCAGAAGACATTAATTACACATTCATAACTGTTTCAGTGAATTGCAACCACCATGTTTATTCCCCCGTTCCAGATTACACATCTTCACAAGGAAGTTTACATATACAATAACAAACTGCAACAAAAATAAAAGAGTTTCAAATCTTTAATGTAACATAAAAGTAGCATATAAAACATAGGTATTATCATAACATTACAAATAATAGGAGATGATAGATATTTGCAAAAGCAGAGCTCCATGGTGCTGCTTTTGTGAAACAATGTGTGTTGTTATTTTATCCTGTGGTATTATTTAGAGCTGCTAGGCAATATTCCAGACCCTAAAATTTTAGATCCAGAATTTGATGCCCTACAGACAACCTCTTGTGATGCCACAGTGAGTGGGTCCTGGTGATGTTAAAAGGGTGATATTGCAAGGGGAAGGCCCTGCAGACGTCATTAAGCAGGATAACAAAGAGGAAAACATACTCATATACATTTCAAGACAGTTCTCTCACCCCGAGATCCTTCCTCCTTCCCCGGTATGCTTTACCCTGCAGAGATAATAGTGACTTAGGCAGAAGAGAGAGCATTCCAATGAATCTTACCACACATTTCCACGTGATATTCTCTGCATTCTTTATTAGCTCTCAACAGCTACTATGAATTAAAGTGTTATCTCAGGACCCCTTCTTTTCATTTGGAATGAACTCAAACTGTGAAATCTTAACAATGCGGAGCATTACAAAGCCCACATTGACGGATGTGTTCACATAACTAATATAGTTATCTGGCTTTGACTACAAATATTTCATGCACTTTAGTGTGCAGTAGCCTTGAACATAATAAAGTAGTACAGTGAGGACACTAACAAAACCGTCAAGCCAACTGAACTCTAAAAAAGAGATAAGGGCAGGAATTGATGGCACTAAATTATCAGATTATGATTCAAGCAGAGGTTTTAGGAAATAAATGCTCACTAAAATTAATCCAGAATAAACTCCCTCATTTCCTTTGAAGCTGTTTGCTATATAATTATGAATCTGACAGATATGTGTTCAAAATATCACAGTGGTAGAGCAACTAACTGACTTGTCAAAGATTGACATAAACTTTGAGCTCAAGAATGGCTTAATATTAATAGTACATTCAAAGCCCATGTCAATGCTTTTCAGCCAAAATGGAGTCTTCTCACTTAGCAATAGCAATAGCAAGTACATTTCTATAATGCTTATCAGTGTATTCAAGCACTCTCTAAGCGGTTTACAGTGTGTAAACTAATTGCCCCCAACAAGCTGGGTACTCATTTTAGCGACCTCAGAAGGATGCCAGGCTGAGTCAACCCTGAGCCCCTGCTGGTATTCAACTCACAACCTTGTGATTTGTGAATGAGTGGCTGCAGTAGAGGCATTTAACCACTGCACCACATGGGGCCCTTACAAATTTACAAATATTATACAAAATTAACCAGGGAAGTTTAAATGAAGCCCCAATACTTTTGTAGATAATGTGTCCTGACCCAATTTTGCTCAGAATTCATTTCTTTGAAAGGTTCCAAAGGGCCACATAAGAGAAAATCCAGAACTCCAGATATGACCATTACAGAAAGCCACGTATAGGAGTGTCATTATATAGAATATGGACACTTGCAGAGAGGCTTGAATTCATTATAATTTTTCATCTGATATTTTCAGAGTCCACATTGACAGCTCAGTTATTAAAGATTAATGAACATTTGTGGCTATTTGGCTGTCAAGGATGAATGTTACAAAGGAGCTTATTGCCTTAACAAATAAGCCAGTTTACCTCTTCCAGCTTCAGTTCTGGATCTGGGATGCCCCGGGATGTTATCATACCTAAATCACCACTGATCTAGCTGTGATGCCGCCGCCCAGATGCATCTCAGGTCAAAGCCTCACTCAGTCAGCCAATATTTGAAGTCAGAAGCTCCCTGACTTTGAAAAAGCGCTGGCTGAGCAAGGCTTTGACCCGGGATGCATCTGGGCGGCAACATCCCAGCTAGATCGGTGGCAATTTAGGTATGATAACATTCGAGAACATCCCAGATCTTGAATTCAAGCTGGAAGAAGTAAGCTGTCTTATTTGTTAATGCAATAAGCTCCACAGTATCTAATCAGTAAAAATTATCAAGGAAAACACAATAGCCCAAATCCAAAGTCATACTGATGCTGGGTTTGGATTGCAAAGCCTGCTGATTCTTTCATAATCCCTCAAACATGGCAGCTAATGAATTAATCTTTCATTATACTGATGCCTCCCTAACTCCTAAATTCCCAACACAGTCCCCACAGTATAGTAAAAATCTCTTGCATCAACTATGTCTACCCCATCCTATCCACCATGTTAACTAGTGCCATCGCCTATTGCGGGTAGAGAGAGCTTGATCTCACAATCACCAGAAATCCCAGCTGAGATAGGGAAGGCCAACAACTCAGAAGAAGCAGGTACTTGAGACCATGATCCATTTGGTCTGTGTAATTACGCTGAAATAAGTGGCAGCAGGGATAAAATGGTCACAGTCATTGTGATGATGGGTGGGGATAGGGGCCATTTCTATCAGGAGAGAAAGGTGCCGAGTAGGATCCAGGAATAGGTTAGGTATCAGCATGGTGGCTTTCTCTGCCAACCCTCTGCCACCATTATGCACCGCTTGAAAAAGTGCCTTACACCAGCATAATGGATCATAATGGACAGTGTTCTTGAGTTATCACTGTCTTGAGTTAGATCTATTGAAGCAATGGGATTTACACAAATGTTGATTTATTATTCAATATGTCCAATTTAGTTGAGTGTACCAATAGGTTTCAACTCTAAGATATTACAACATTGCCCAAATAATTTTTAACCACAAACTGGTGTCTCTTGCCTCTTTCTTCTCAGATGCCACTGCTTTGCAGTCCTAGCCAATGCACATTATGAAATGGCAGCTGCCACATTCTCAAATGTAACATAGCTGCCATGCGCCAGAGTTTCATGTGAACCTTGTTGCTATGAGACAGGATAAAGAACAGCATTTCCATCACATCCTCTAGTTAATGGAATGTAATTGTAAATCTCTCTGGGGGCCTTCTGGGAGAGTCATAGCATATTTACAACCTGATATTACCCATGACCAGTAGTTGGCAAACCCCTAGCAATTACTTGCTGATAAATACTAATGACTTCCTGGTTTTTCCAAACAACTTCAAGTATAATTGCCACCTTGCTTGAAAGCTGAAAGTGGTCTCAAAACGTTAGGGAATGAATCATTCAATTACTGAGTCAGCTACATGTGTCTTGAACACAATTAAAATTTTGTCTATGTCTGTAAATAACATATTACACTAGCGTAATGGTCTCTTCCTCTCTAAATTGATTGTTTAGGAAGTTTCTATGCAATTACAGGATAATTTATTATGAAAATGACTTCTCCTAAACTAGTGATTCCAACATGCTCTGTTGCAATCTAGCCTCTCTGCATAGTTAATAAGAATATGTTTTTCTCCTCCACCCCCGCACCTCCTAGTTATTAGAAATTTGGGATTTGTTAGGCAGTATAATATACTGGTATGCTTATCAATGGCCTGGTACAGACCGCTGGAAAATGGCGGTCTTCAGGTGCCTATTTTACCTCCGGAGGGATGCCGCAGCCACCAAACAGCACATCATCCCTCCGTGGTAAAAACAACCCGGTTCTTCTGGGTTCTTTTTGTGCCTCCTGGGTTACATCATGAGTGCGCCAATTGCAGATGCTGCACGTTGCTTACACCAAGATGGCAGAGTCACGTAGATGGGAGGACTCTATTAGGCCGCCATCTGCACGTCGTAGGGTTCCGGACTGTGCATTTGCTGAGCAGTCCGGAACCTTACTATCACCGCCGCCATGCCACATTTGGGCTGTCTGTCTCAGCCCTAACTTTCCACAAATCAGAAACTAGCTTGATGTTATTACTGAAGTGTTGCTGTTGACTATTGCTGCTGCTTTGCTTTTCAAACAAATTGTTAGGGCAGCGTACAAAAAAAAATCAGAAATGTAATTTTTCAAAATTGAAAAAGAATACAATAAAAATACAGTTTTAGCAAAACTATTTTTCCGGGGGAGGGACCAAACAATATACTAAAACAGCAGTAAAGAGAGCAGCAGAAAAACAGCAGCAGAAATGAAACATCTGGAATTAAAACTCAGATCATGAAAGGTATAAATTTTTATAGTATAATACAACAATGACTTTTCCTGGAATCTTAATAACTGCAGAGCTATTTCATACCAGGCAAGCCTCTCTGAGTAGGACATTTCATATTCAGGAGTTGATCACACTAGGCAGATCCTGAAGAAACACGGGATTTAAAAGAGATTTAAAACAAAAAACACCCCACCCCCCACAATGCAGGACGTTTATCAGATGACATCACAGTGAAAGTGAAATAAAGCGAAGTTAAACCAGAGGTAAAGCAGAGAAGAACAGCAGCTTTTTACTTTCAGAACTTCCCAAAAGTAAAAAGCTGCCGTTTTTCTCTGCTTTACCTCTGGCTTAATTTCACATTATTTCACTTTGGGGGTCATTGTGTGTGATAAACCTCCAGAATTTGCCGTTTTTTCTAAAAACATTGAATCTAGTGTGATATGCTTTTCAGTGTGTGAGAGAACAATCATTATTTTTGCACCTTAAAATCTGCAAGGTAGACAAACTGCAAGATATCCATTGTCCATATTAATTACAGGCAGCTGTCAAATCTTGTGGGAGAGCTCAGTTTTGGGCTACACTTCTTAGATTAAGCTATGCTGCTGAGGAATTATGCAAACTGTAGTCCAAAATCAATCAATTAATCTATTAATTTTTGAGGGTTGGCTGCTGCCAGTGTGGTATAGTGGTTTGAGTATTGGACTATGACTCTGGAGTCCAGGGTTCAGTTCCCGACTTGGCCATGAAACCCACTGGGTGACCTTGGGCAGGTCACATGCTCTCAACCTCAGAGGAAGGCAATGGCAAACCTCCTCTGAATAAATCTTGCCAAGAAAACTCCATGATAGTTTTATCTTAGGGTCATCATAAGTTGGCAATGATTTGAAGGCACACAACAACAACAAACTCATATATTATTAAGACTACTTTGTTCAATGTTTAATAAAATCATAATCTAGAGTTGTGAAAATCCAGACTTATGGTTGCTTATGTGCAGAAAGATAAAGATCATCTTCTATTCCTGGCAAATTTGTTCTGCAACCTAGCCCATGACCGGGGTCATTCTTCAGACTTGGCAAAGGCTTCAATCATCTCCATTTCTCAGTTCAGAGTACAAGGGTGTTTTTTTTTTGCAAATAATTTTTATTTATTTTCATTCATTACATAGAAAATTTATCTTATCTTTTATGTATATATCTTCATTCTTGGCTTCCAGATTACTCTTTTTTATTATTATTCAGAATACAAGTTGAGTCTCCCTTATCTGAAATCCCTGGGACCAGAAGTGTTTTGGATTTCAGGGTTTTTTATTTTGGAATGTTTGCATATAGACATCTTGGAGATGGGACCCAAGTCTAGACAAGAAATTTGATTATGTTTCATTTACACCATAAAGCGTAGCCTGAAGATAATTTTATAAAATCCTGTGGGCCTCCCTCCTCTTCCGTGGCTAAGAGGTTGGGCTATGGGGCTTTTTTGCCTGTTATTTTTATTGTTGAATGGAGGGCTGATGTATTTGTATTTTAATGTATTTCTTGTATGTTAATGTTTTATGTATTAATGTTTTTAACTTTGTTGTAAGCCACCCTGATCAGAGGAAGGAGCGGGATATAAATAAAAACTTTAATTATTATTATTATTAATATTAATAATAATTTTAATAATTTTGTGCATGAAATAAAATGGCTGTACATCAAACCATCAGGGAGCAAAGGTATCACTATCTCAGTCTCCCATGTAGACAAATTTGGATTTTGGAGTATTTAAGATTTTAGAAATCCACATAAAGTGATGCAGGAATGATATGTTGTTTGTAGGGAGACAAAAGAATATAAAATGAGCAAAGTGTTATCATGATCCTAAGGAAATCTTAAAAAAAAAAATCCATAATCCCCCAAACAGGGTGGGCAAGTTATTAGGAGGGGCACTGAGTCTCCTCTGAAATGATTTAGCAAAATTGGGCCATCAATACTTCTACTTAGTTGAACCTCCTCAGGAATTTTCAAGCAGAATTATACTAATTAATAAGGCTCTAGAAAATATAAAGACCATGGTTGTCAGTAAGCCCACCCTGACATAATAAAAGCTGCTTGAAATTTAGCCTATGCACATTTACTTGGGAGTAAGGTATACTGAATATATGAAGGAATCTCTAAGTATTCATTGTGTTTGTTAGAGTCTGTATTTGAGGATTCGTCAGTGATAATGAATGGGGAATAATTTGCCCTCCCCCTGCAAGTTCCTGAAAACAGGCAAAATTAATAACAGGCTACGTAACTATGTTGAGCCCTACCTTTAAAAACTGTTCCAGACACCATGCTAAAATTGATCATAGGGTGAAGACCCCCCAGGACTTTGTAGTATGGATTAGTCCTGTCTGCCTTTCAAAGACAATGGAAAGTTACTTCTATGGAGGATAACTCATGGAGAGAGAATGCAAACTGATCGAACAATTACTTGGAAGGAATTCATCATGCATTCTCCGGGTTACTCTTTCAAGTAACTTTGTTGCTGTGTTCCTTCAAATTGTTTTTGGCTTATGGAGACTTGAAGGTTAACCTATCATGGGGTTTTCTTCTCAAGATTTGTTCAGATGGTTGCCTTTGCCCCTGTCTGAGGCTGAGAGAGTGTTACTTGCCCAAGGTCACTCAATGGGTTTCCATGGTTGAGCAGGGATTTGAACCCTGGTCTCCAGAGTAATAATCCAACGCCAAACAACTATACCATACTTGACCCCTTCAAGTAACTGGTTAAACATAAACCTAAGCGATGGCTCAAGGTCAGATTGAAATGTGTAGAAATACAGCAAATGTTTGGCATCTGTAGATGCCTGGCAGATTATGATCTGTCCCATCTACTCCCTGGATCAATAAGGTCAAATGAGTACAACTTCAAGATACCTATCACAGTAAAATACAATGATGGGTTTCTAATAAAAACAATTGCATTTGTTTTAGGACTTGCAAGCTGGGAAATTGTCAGAAAATAGTTTGAGTGGTCAGTAGAGATACTAGTAGTTTAAAATCTATTGCTAGTCCCATCCAAATTAGCCTCATTGAATTAAAGGAACGTTTATAAATGCTGATTTAGCATTCAATAATTGATTGGGGGGGGGGGTTGTTCCAGCTGGGATTAGCAATTTGATTTAAGTCATTATCTTTTATGATACTTAATTTTCAGAGTGTGATGGTAATAAAACAATATTATCCATTATATACTTTTTGCAAGCTTTCGAAACTCCATGGGCTTCTTTATCAGGCAAGGTATTACACACCAAACCGGGGGGGGGGGGGAACAATTGGAGATGTTAGTCAGATGCCTGCATGTTATTTCAGTCCTCAGTAAAGATGTTATGATGGGAAGGATATATTTTGCAGGTAGGCACTTCCTCCTTCTGGCCATGTGCAAATAGGTAGCTTTTCAAAGTCCAGGAAATTTAAAGGCCATCTACATCTCAGCTGGGACCAATAAAGGATTTTTGTTTGTATTTTTTAAATGGGCAACACAGCTACCCCTAAATAAATACTATGCATTGTATTTCTGGATTCTGAATAATGACCTTAGTAAAACCATTGGTGAAAGATTATGAGAATTGCAGACCAAGTATTTGGAGAGCGACAAACTGCCCACTCTTGACCTATGCACTTCAGATGTCACACACCCAGGTGAAAATCTTCAGACAGTTAATGTATCTGTTTCTTTTTCTACTAAAGTCTTTCCTAACTTTCAGACTATGAATCCATCCTACTAAACCACTGCCAAATAAAATATGAAATAACATCCAGACAGAAGGGATAGAAGAAACCAATTTCCCTTGCAAATCTGGACTGCCAAGGAATTTGTATAGTGTAAAAGAGCAATTTTGCTAGGTTTCCTTCTCTAGGCATACCTTTTATTACAAAGGAGCTTGCTATGATGCTTTCAAAATGAACTTGCAAAAACACTAAATGATGTCATAGGAGTGCACTTAATCTTGTTCAGATGCATACAGTATTGAAGAGGTACCAATGGGAATTTTGATTTGTCTGCATTTTACTTTTCAAAGAACATGCAACAATTTGTGTTTTTAAATGGTAAGACAAAGCCACTTGATGTATGATTGAAATACATACATTGCCTGCATACCTGTATAACATTGTAATATCTTTGTCCCATCTTTGTTGTATGCTATGATTGATAGTTGTTATACAAGTACATATTGTAAAAAAATAAATTAAAATAGACTTCACATTACTCCTTTTCAAAGAGCTAAATATTTATGATTGGAATACTGAGATTTGGTACTAGGCCATACTTTCTGACTTTTCTGTAAAGAATGTCTCCCATATGATTCTGTAGGATTTTATGATCTTCAGGCCAGGCTCTCTTTTCAGTCCTGCCACTACCAGAAGCTTGTCTGATGGGGGACACAGTCACATGAGAGGGCCTTCTCATTCTGATAGCAAAGAAAGACCATTTTATTCAGGCAGGACTTTGGGATTTAGGCTGGTCTACTGCTGAAGGGAACCTAAATGGTTGGGTTCTGGCTGTGTCTTTCATTGATGTGTTTTTCATTGTGTTATGAATGTTTTATTATGGTTTCAAAGCATATTTTGTTTTTAATCTGTTTTATTGCCAGTAGAGACCCTTTTTTGATGGCAATATCAGATATATATTGAATCAACAAATAAAATATGTTGATCCAGAGAGTTGATAGAAATTGTGTTCGAAATTAATGGCTCAAGTAGATGTGTTCAGATTAACACATTTGAACAAAACCATTATTATCCAATGGGTTTTACACTTGTTTCTCACACTCAGTCACTGAGGAATCATTCAAGAGCACAGAGCAAGTCCAAAACATCTTGCAGCCCAGGATGAAGGGCAAGATGGTGCTCCGTCCTTTCCATAAACAGAAGCCAGCTGGACTGGCAGCACAAATTTACTTCAGCTCCAGGTTATCTGAAGGACCATTTCTCCCTATATGAGCCTGCAAATGTGTTGAGATCTTCTGGGCGGACCCTTCCCTTGTCATACCAAATTCACTGGGAATGTGGCACAGGGCCTTCTTGGTGGTTGCTCCCCAGCTTTGGAGCTCTCTTAGTTAGACTGCTTAACTAGATTACACTGGTATTGTCCTTGCTAAGCTTTTAAAGGCAGGTGAACAACTTTGAGACCTGACACATGATGGATGGGCATTTCATATGCTGTGTTGTTTATATTTGCTATTCTTTTTAATGCTTAGGCTTTGATTGTTATGTTTTTAATCTTATTGATAAATTAATTATATTTTTAATGTTTGTGCTATATAAAGTTTTAGTACTGTCTGTGTTAACTTTTGTAAGCCATCTTAAGTCCCAGACTGGGGGAAAAGCAACATATAAATAAATATAACTGCAGCAGAAAAAAACAGCAACAATATTATTGCTGGTATCCTTCACTGCAGTAGAAGACAACAATGTACTTTATGAGGTTTGGGGCCCACTGTGTGGCATACACACCTCTGTTCTCCAACACCTTGTCATTGCTCCATCATATCTGCCACCTGAGCCAGCTGCCTTAGCCTGCCTCATGGTAGGACTGACCTTGCAAAGACATAAGAAATCCCTGATAAATTGAGCCAAAGATCCATCTAATCCATGAGAGCCCACAAATGTTTGAAAGCAATTATTTTAGCCCAGGGCCTGAAGGCAATAGCCCTTACTGCTGTTGCTTTCATTAGGTGGAAATCAGAGGTGCATACATTATGTCTGAATCTGGAGATACCATATACCTATCTTCCTTGATTTTATTTTTCATTGAAACTTTATTATTAAAACCAAAGATAGATACACAGCAACACAGAAAAGAGGGGGGGAAACCATCAAATTACATCTTATACCTTATTGTTGTTACTGTTGTGTGCCTTCAAGTCATTTCTGACTTATGGCAACCATAAGGCAACCCATTTATGGGTTTTTTGGCAAGGTTTTCTGGTGAGGGTTTGCCTTCCCCTGAAGCTAAGGGCATGCGACTTCCCCAAGGTCACCCATTGAGTTTCCATGGCTGAGTTGGGAATCGAAACTTGGTTTCCAGTTCAATACTCAAACCACTATGCCACACAGACTCTCTGACATTAATACATACTAACATACATACAATAACCATACTAACAGTAAGCACTATAATCACAATAAAAGACTTCCAACTTTGATTTTATAATTTTATAATTATCATAATAAACTATAATAAGCATAATACACTTCCAACTATGACTTTATTAATACCTTGGGTCAATTCAGAAACCAACTGGGACTTTGAATAATGGTAATTCCTGGTGGCTAGGAATAAATGTACAGCGTTGGAATACAGCTCTCTCTAGCATACTGAGAAAAATTGCCTTGACATCTGTATCTAGCATTTTACATCACATAACACTCAGCTAATTACAACATTTGTGCATAAAAGATTACTCAAATATGCAGAAAAAGCATCTGGACTAGACCTTTCTGGTAAAGGCTTAAGCTTGACTTGCTTTGGATTCTTTATTAATGTTTTTTTCTTATCTAAAACTCAGTTTTCTCCAAGGGAGATGGCAGAAGAGAAGAAGAAAACAGCTTGGAGTATGTACTGCAGTTTTGCATGAGAGGTAAGGCAGTGCTAGTTTCAGTGGATAAATGCCACTTGGCTGATGCAAGCAAACATCTGATGTGCTAACTGAAATCAAACTGTATGACCAATGAAGTACCTGTTGAAAACAGCCTTGCAACCTGGAATTAAAAAACAAGAAACTGGGCCTCTAGCACTGAGGTCCCTGGAACATTTACTCCAATTGCACCATTGATAATGCAAGCCCTAGCCATAGCTAGGATGATCACAGGTAGGGATGACAAGAGGTGAAGACCAATAACATCTGGGGGTCCAGATATTCCCCATCTCTTTAGTATGTCGTGCTGGTAGAAATGCCTGTAAACAACAAATATGTGAATGTCAACTCAATATATGTCAAATTTCTCAATATTTTTAGAGCTTCTTCCCACCATCCACCAGGAAAATTCTCTCTTGTTACATATCTTTTTGCTGGTTGCATTCTTTTTACTCTGTGATGAATATGCCTTGTTATTGTTGCTGTTCTGCCTTCAACTATAATCTCTGACTTATGGTGACCCTAAAGCAAACCTGTCATAGGTTTTTCTTGGAAATATGTGTTCAACCCGTTGCCATTGCCTTTCTCTGAAGCTAAAAGTGTGTGACTTGCCCAAGGTCAACCAGTGGATTTCCATGCCCCAAAGAGGATTTGATCACAGGTCTTCTACGGATAAACTAATCTTTTAGATGCTTGTATTAAGATGGCCAGGTGCATCTCAGATGGCATGTTTTTGGCTAAAAAAAAAAAGGGGGGGGGGGGAAACCTTCACCGCTTCTTTTTTTCTTCCAAACAAACAATTCAGGCTGTGATCCTATACCTATTTACCTATGAGTACTCCCCCTCCCCACCTCCCATTGGAACCTGCTTCTCTGAGTAGACATGTATAGGATAGCTCACACTGTCTGTTCTAGAAAGAGTTTTCTCTCTTTAAGTGTTGAAAGCAAGATGCAATTCTTCACATTCTCTGCTACGACTTCTGAACTCTGAGAAGTCCATTTGCTGACTGTTTTAGCAGAAAAGCTAACATTATCATTTCTGAAAGGATTTTGTTTACTTTGAGTGCAATGTCAATGGATACCCAGAGGAGTGCATATGAGGCAAAGACAAGGAGAAGAGTGCCATCTCATGGTTATATTGAGAAATTTACCCTAGGAAATTGGTTGGGGAAGCCAGAGGATTTATAAGGTATCCCTTCTCTTCATTTCCCATGACTTACATGTTTAATGCATATAGGGTTGCCATGTCCCGGGGGGCGGGGGTGGGACATTCCCGCCTTTTGACTGTTCTGCATGGTCCTGGTCCGGTTTTGGGTCTGTCCCGGCGCCCCCCTGGGTTTTGTTAGGGTGCCGCCAGGGCAGCGCCTTTAGCCGCTCTTACTTGAGGCCGCTCTTCCTTGCCGCCGCTGCCACCGCACTAATGTGGCTGTTCCATCCCTGCGGCCCCTCTTGCGGCCGCCGCCACCACCATGGCGTTCGCCACAAGCCCAAAGTCTTCTGCGCGGGCGCGCGCAGGGCTTGGTGGGAGCCTGGAGCTCCTCTGGTTGGCTGGCTGGCTGGCTGGGCTGGCCAATAGGGGAACAGCCCGCCCTCTGCTTCAGGGGTCTGTGACTCCTGGAAAAGTGTGTCCTACATTTTAAAATGTTGTCCTACATTTGTCCCGTTTTGGAGGTCCGGACTTATGGCAACCCTAAATGCATACAATAACATTCACCCAGAGCCACATGTTTTAATAAACATAGGCGGGGTACAGACCGCCGCTTTGCGGCGGTCTGCCGCCGCCGCCAGTAGGTCCGCGGGGGAGCCGGAGCCTTCAGACGGCCCGACTCCCGCGCGGACCGAAAAAGAAGCTCCAAAATGGGCGCGCTCGCTACGTCACAAGCGGCGCGTACGGACGCTCAGCGTCCGATACGCAAAGATGGCGCCGGCCATGTAGAAGGGCCGGCGCCATCTTGTACGGACGGAGTCCGTACTAGGTCCAGGGGCGTCTATAAGAGACGCCCCTTTTTTAAAATGGGACGTCCGGAGGACGTCCCAAATGGCGGTGCAGAAAGCACCATAGAAATCAACTACCCACCAGAGGCAGTGATGCTGATTCTGTTTCTTTCTGTTTCTGGTTAAATGCAGACTTTATAAGCCTTTTTTATGTCTGCCCTTTCCTTCATAACAAAATTCCAGCATTTCTCAAAGCATGTCTCTACTCACGGTGTTGTGCCACTATGTCGTGCCATTTTTATTCTGCTTTCTCTTTTTTTCCTTTTGTCTTCCCACGCATGGTCTCTAACACAAGACATGCTTCTCAGTCCCACATCTTCATGGGCATCCATACCCTGGGAGCATCCAGGAATATTCCCGCCTCCATTACCTGGGCACTCCAGAGAGACATAAGGTAACTGTTCATATGCATGTCCCACTGTGCTACCCACCACTGCCACATTTCCTCCAAAGCAAAATCAAGCATTGATGACATGGTTGGGCACCTTGTTGTGATCTCAGAAGAAGCGACTTGCACCAGCAGTGGTGGGCAGCACAATGGGACTCATTGCAAACTACTGTCCAGGGTCACTCTGGAAGGCTCCAGATTTTTTGGGAAGATCCAGAGCAAAATGTGAGTTTTTAAAATCCATTGTAAGGGCAGTATACTGTGAGTTCAGTGCTGAACTGGCCCTGTGTGGTCTGGACTGATCACCATGAAGACAGGGGGAGGATGTATTATTTGGCCCATGCAAACATGTTCTCAGTCTCATAGTTAACAGGAAGAAAAATCAAGCATTGATCCCACATAGCAGGTCAATGAAGTGTTTGTTGAGGAACATGTAAATGGGATGAATACTACCAAGCAATGGAAATTAATCCCCAACGTTAGTTAATAAGGTCTGGATGCAATTGCTATGATGTGTGGAGTTGTAAGTATTGTCTACTTGGCAATCCCTTTTCCCCACTAAATAAATGATCAATAGAAGGGGTCAGAGGGCTACAGGGTAGTAAGGTAAGGACTACCTTATTGAGATGCCTACCTTACTCAGATGGATACTTTATCCTTTATTGCACCCACAAGAGACATAAAGAAGCTTCACAGGTACAGTTGTGAGTACACACAGCTTCTCCAATAAAGATATATAGAAGGGGCAACTCAAGATTTTTTGCTGCCTGTGATAGAACAACATTTGGCACAAATGGGCCCTAAGTCAAAATGTCAGCCACTTTTTTTCTTTTTTCTTGGCACACAAAGGTAAGCATTTTTAAACAGTAGCTGTCCATTCCATTTTCCAAGACTATACATTACAGTTCACACAAATGTAATGGTAATTACTATTAGAGGTAGCAACCTTAGCACACCTACACTCAGTAGTTCCTAGTATGAATGCCTTTATAAGAAATTAGACATCACATTTGTTCATGTCAAGAGAACCAGTGTGGTGTAGTGGTGTGAGTGTTGGACTATCACTCTGGAGATCAGGGTTCAAATTCCTGCTCAGCCATGGAAACTTACTGAGCAAGTCAGATACTCTCAGCCTCAGAGGAAGGCAAAGGCAACCCCCCTCTGAACAATCACTGCCAAGAAAATCCTGTGATAGGTGTGCCTTAGGGTCACCATAAGTCAGAAACAATGTGAAGGCACAAAACAACAATGTATTTGTATTATTTCCTGTTTGGTCTTAGCTACTGTTTTTTAAAATATGAGCAGGTGGTCTCTCTAGTATGTAATGCGCTTGGGCAGAAGTGAGAACAAGAACCACCTTATCTCCCTTACATGTATCTCTAGCAGACAAATGACTCAAACTCCATCTTCTTTTAAAAAGTATAAAAGAGTTTTACACTTGTGCATAATCAATACACAGGTTCAATTTCTTGAAGGAGATAAAAGGAAAGGCAGGTTATCTACATGGTTTCAAGAAGATTGGAGCTTCTCATGCAGAGCGAGAGAACTCAAACCACATGCTTCATGGTAAACAGCCAGAGAGAAAATAAGAAAGAACATGTAGATGAGATCAAATGGAATAGCTACAATACTCAGAATGTGAGAAGGTATGAACAAACAAACAGGTTTGATAAAGCCTAAAGTCCTAGAGTGACATGCAATGTAATTATCAGTGAGTTCAAGTATGTGAGTTTGCTGTCTCCAGCAGCTACACTCTCTCTTTTTCTGCATCAATTAGTCTAAGTTTATTCAGCCTTCATTTTATAGTCTGCAGTTCTTGCTCACTGGTCCATGTTTGAAGGCCCCTTCACTATGAGATGTTATGAAACCATTAGTATTTGTAAATAAACTTACTTCATAAGTTTGTACAAGGAAGACTAAGGCTGTTTTACAAGGAAGACTAATGTGTGTGGTGGAGAGGGACTCATTATCATTCACCTTCTGCTTGTGACTGTTAACTACTCTGCTTGTGAAATGGACAACTATCTGTCACATTTCCCAACAATTATGGACACTTTGAAGTAGACACCAGGCACGAAAAGTCATTACCAGGTATACCTAAATACCCTTCATCGGGATGGTGAGCACAGCTCTTCTACCTGTGCAATGAAGTGTTAGAGAGCAGTTGCGGCCATTACAGTACAACACATAGACCATGAATGTGCAATGTAGAACCAGCATACCTTTGTCTTTTAGGTTGTGAACACACTCTGACCTCTTCCAAAAGGGAGCATATAAATGGCATGAATTGAACCTTTTCACATATAGCTTTATGTATATGGCCCTTGTATCACAAATGTCTCTCTGATACTATGGTGAACTTGTAGTCCTCAAGAAGGTGAAGACTGTTTCTATCATCCTTCACCATTGAACAAACTGGCTAGGCCTGATGGGAACTGCTTTCCAGAATGCTGTGCTGCCTGTGACTCAACATGTATAGACAATGCACAAAAATTTCCCTGAGTTGATTAAAACTATACAACCTTTCCAACAGTAAAACTTTAAAGTTGGCTTTTCATGAAAGCTGCTCCAGTGTCTGAAGATCTGTTGCTGACAATATCCATCAAAAAAGAAAATACAATAGAAGTTTCTATATTGGCCTTGTTTGCTTTGTAGGAATTAGGAGGATTAAGTTTTCATTGACTATTTTGTTTGAAATACTTGCTTTATTGTTGTAATAAATACTTCTCAGAGCTGAGAGCAAACGTTTGGTAATCCGTTACCCTTTTCTTTTCACCTTATGTGATTTCAGCTACAGATCATTCCTGTGCCATTTTCTTAAATGTTCACTGAGTTCTTCATCTACGTGCCAGAACGAATACATCAAATTCTCACAGTCCTAGCTTCTCTGAGTACCAGCTAGAACTCTCACCAGTAAAAGCTCAGGTCTGCTTCTGCCAAAATCAATAGCAAAACATCAACTGAATTCTTTTTCAAAGGGTATGAAGTCAAGTTGAATATCCCATCATGGTAAAGGGTAAAAACAGTTCATTTTACCTTATCAGTAAATTTCCAAATTCTTCATCATGGACAGATAGACATTCAATTTAAGTTTGAACACAAAACACAAAACAATAGGACAGGATGGAATCTGCTAAATCTGATAATCTCTTGGGCTCTCAAGGCTGTCTGTTGCTATACAACTGGGATGGCTCAAGTAAAAATTAGGGGGCTCTTGCACCTTTATAGGATGCAACTAGATAATAGGTAATGTCTGCTGAAATTCCATCTTGTACACAACTTTTAAAGGTACAGGAGCTCTCTAGTTTTCAGTTTGGCAACCTACATACAGCCCTAGGATGAAATATATCTTTAGGCCACATCTTGCCCCTATGACCTCAAAGCTGGTGCTGAACAAAGTCTTTCTCGAGGTTTTTAGCTACAGCCCTGTCCTCCACCTTATTCACTAGTTGATGCTTTTAATGCACAAACTCATCCTATGTTTTCTTTGGTCTCTTTCCTCTCACCGATCTTCCGCTCTCACCCAGAATGCCATATGCACACATGTAAAATGTCTCCCTTAGAATTTCCTTTGGCAGCTCCTTAGTGACAAAAAAGAATATGTTCCATGGAAGCTGTAAAGAAGGTTACACTTTACATACATCCATACCAGTTCATCCATTCACATTAGTGATACAAACCTCTGAATGCTTCATCTTTGCATAGAAAAACATACAATTACTGCAGTTTTCTCTCTGCTGCAGACACAATCATTTTTTTCCTCTGTGATGTCCTTCACATATTTGATTGTTCCAATGTGTTGTTATTAAGGTTGCGAGATTTCAGGGCCTCGGGGCTCAGTTTTCATCTGGCTGGCAAAAATCCTCATGATTTTGCATGAATTGTACCTGTACTGATTGTAGCTATGTGGGTGTTTTAGTCCAAACAATGTATCTCCTGTCCTGACATACATCCTTAGAATTTTCCAGAGAGTAGCAAGAAAATTGGAGCCCAGGCCCAGGAAAGGATATCTCTTTAAATCCTCAAATAATCTGAAACAGGTTCATGATCATCTGTATGTCTGGGCAGTTATTCTGATATTTTGAATGGAAGTTTGACCTTTGGCTTGGAAAATCCTGAAAGTCAGCACAGTCTAGTGGTTTGAGTGTTGGACTACTACTCGGGAGGTCAGGTTTCTATTCCCCACTCAGGCAGAAAAACTCACTGGGTAACCTCTCTCTCAGCCTCAGAGGATGGCAATGGCAAACCCCTTCTGAAAAAAAATGCCAAGAAAATCCTATGTTAGGTTTGTCTTAGGGTCACCATAGGTCAAAATGACTTGGAAGCACACAACAACAACAACAACAACAACAACAACAACATGAAGAATCTTCTCTGACTTTCTGACTCTCAGTCATGTCTTGGGTGGGGAAAAAACCTCGTCCACACTACAATTCAGGGAGGAAGGCACATAAACAAAGCCCCTACATCCAGACATGCACCAGACTGCCATACAGAGGCATGCTAGCCAAACATGAGTAGTCCACTAAGGGTGCATCTACATAGAATCGTAGAGTCGGAAGAGACCACAAGGGCCATCCAGTCCAACCCCCTGCCATGCAGGAACCCTCCACCAAAGCATCCCGGACTGAAATAATGCAGTTTGACCAACTGTAGCTCCGTCCTGTTGTCTTGTGGTTTATAGGTTTACAAGGTCTTTAGCCTTCTCTACTGAAGAGTGCTGCTGCCTCACAAAACTACATATTATCCTAAGATTCTGTAGAATGGAGCCACAGTAGTTAAATTATTTCTACAGTGTAGATACACCTTCATCCCAAATCTGGATGCATTTATAATCTGTTGTTTTAAAGGCTCCTGAAGAAGGAATTTTAAAACAGCACAATGTGCAAGGTTCAATAGCATAACAGGAATTTTGAAATTCCTATTTCTTTGTGTGTGTTTTCTTTAGTAGAAAAATGAGAACCCTGATGGAACTGAGCTGGACAGAATCAAACATCTTTCTCTCTGAGCCTCTTCTTTCCCTTTCCCCCAAAACACTCTCCCCATGCAGTTATCCTATATGCCTCGCCTTACACCAACCCCTTTAAATTTTGTTGAAAAGTAAAATACTGCGTGTAATCCCAACTTTTTGTCAGAGAACCCCAAGGATCATTTTCAATAAATAAATAAGATGCCACATGCAGAATAGTGAATTCATTCTTCTCAAATTGTCAAGATTTTTTAATATAGACAATCCTTATAGTTTCAACAATACATTACTCATGCATCTAGAACAGCAATGTTCAATGTGTTTTAGCAAATGTGGCCTAAGTCAAGTCCAGAAGAAGTGCAACTCAAAACTATGCTATTCTATATATTCAGCTCCCACGTATCTTAAAGTGGTTTTTTTTTCTAGCTGCGAAGGAGGGCTTTTATTGCCAAGCTCATTGCTGCTTTTGGCCCCAGGAGGGACAAAATACTGTCTGCTGTTGTTACTACTTATGGTACCCTTGGGGTAAATTGACCACCCATATGGAAACCAAATAAAAATCTAATTTATTTTCTGAAGAAACAACTTTCTTGAAAATAAAGGGAATGCCTCGGTCTTTTCTGCTTCAGAACAGAATACTGAAGCATTCACAAAAACTTTAATGCTCCCTCAGCACAGCATTGCTACCATTTGCACATTTTGTTGGCTTTTCTCATATATTTATGGAGACTTTACTTTTTAACTTTATTTATGCCACCACAGATGGAAAATGGAAATTATGAAGCAATTGTCTGAACACGCTGAACTATCTTCCAATTTAGTATTGCAAATGTTTCATTTGCTGGATTTCCAGTGAGGCATTTAATTCTGGAGCTGAGCCCACTGTGGAGTGCTCAGGCTTAGTTTCCCATCTAAATAGTTATTGTTGGCACAAAGAAATCCAGTCAGATTGTGCCAGTAAGCCTTGACCACTGATAAAAAGTAAACCTTGAAATGTTCAGAAAACCTTTTTCTGTTCTTATTTGTGTGGTAGATTTCTAACAACATGGTAGTTCTTGTGACTTCAAACACTTTCCTTTAACGTCTTTTAATGCTACTGGAAGAAGATCCAGTTGATACTATGTATAATTGCTGCTTAGTGAAGTAAACACCTTTTATCACTTTCCATCATGATTGCTCAATAACATGCTACACCACACTGGGCAACATCAATTACAACATGCTTTCACATCATTTCACTTGCCACCCTGTGCTAGATTGATGCATATAGTGTAGCACCAACCTGAAAATACAAGCATTGTCAGAGTGTCTTGGATAAAAAGTATGTGACAAAATATGTACCGGAATTCATCAAGTCACCTGGAATCCTGATGACCAGTGGCCTTGATCTAGCCAGTTTTAATCATGTACAAGCCCCATTAAAAGCAGTGAGATGAGCTGTGCAACTCAAATGTTCACTTAGAGGTAAATTCAATTATGTTCCATAGGGTTTAATATTGTCATCTCAAAATAGTCCCCCTCAGACTTTTTGGTTTGTATTACTGTTCCCATCAGCCCCTGGCAGCATATAAAATGACCAGGAATTCTGGATGCTGTGGTCCAAACAACATCAAGTTTCTGACACCCGAGATATTCATTAGAGACACTCTCCTTCAGTTTCAAAATAGTGTTATCATAACTGACTAGTAGTTGGTTTAGACTAGTTGGGGAAAATGCAGCCTGTGAGCTGTATGTAGTCCCTGGATCCCTTTTCTGGACCCTGAAGCCCCCAACAGCCCCCACCCAAATTTTTAAAAAAGAAAATGGTATCATTTTCAATCTATTTTTGCCTGGAAGCACACACAAAGACCTTCAAATGCATTAAAATACACAAAAATACAGTACCCCCACAAGCACCCTCGAAACCCATATGCTCTCAAACACCTCTGTTAACATCTTCAGTCTCTCTCAAAATGGTGAAAAAAGCCAATTCTCATTGCTATTTTGAGAGGAACCGAAGAGGGATAGCAGGGGATGGCCCATGGTAGGGCCTGGTGGGTATTGTCTCAATACTACAATCTCCCACCCTTGCATTAGAGACTTTATGTTGGGTTATGAATTGTGTGGTCCTCCCTTGCCTAGGGCTGCTGGGAGTTGCAGTTAAAGTACATCTGTACCAAATTAGTAATGAAGAGCTACAGAATAACTGGATTGTTTGATGTAGTGCTTGCTAGTAAATGAAACCTGTTGCTGAACTTAACTAAAGATAATCAATGACAGGAACTGACAAATCAGGCAGGTATGACTCTTGCATTAAAAATATATATGGCCCAAAGAAAACTCCCTTTTCTACCCAACCCTCCTTTCAAATGAGCAAGTCTACAGCTCATACATATACTATTTAAGTGGGCTGGGGAAGGTTGGGACAGTGGTTTCCAAGTGGTGTCTAGACACAGGGATGGTTTTTTTTTTTTTTTTACCAATTTTGTCCCTGAAGGGAGCAACCAGTAATTTTAGCAATTGTCTTGCCACTGTGACAGTCTTGAAACGCTGTGCAGTTTTCAGTCTATTTCACAGTTTGGGCTTCATTCAGTACAAAATTCATAACTACATTCTTGCATTTCCTGCACAGGTAAACAGGATTTTTGGCACAGAAATATTATTTTATGTGCAGAAAATGCTGCCTCCTGTCCAGAAAATGCTGATTTCTGTGCAAAAAAGTGCATATTCAGGGGGCAGGGGGAGAGTTCCAAACTGCAAAGATTCTCATTACTCCGGGGTTCTCTTTATCACGGTTACCAAGAAACACAGTTCTCAGTCTTTTATTTTTTAAAAAAATATTACTGAATATTCCTTCTATCCCTACTTAAGGATATCATTTCCCAGCTGCTGAATTTTCCAGGCACTGAGCTCAGGTGAAAGGAATAGCGTGCATGTAATTCCTTTTCACATATAAATTTTATATGTGTTATTCCATTTCTTTTCCAAGATACAACAGTACAACCTGCTGTCCAATACTAGAGGAAAAAGGCCTTCTCCCCCACTTACTTCTGCACCCCTCCATGTAACAAGAGCCTGCTCCAATAGCTCTATCCCTCACTCTCCTAAGATCTTTAGGGTGCATGGGCAGAGGAGAGACTGTAAGAATCATGATTCTGGCTTCCCCATCATTCTTGAAGAAGAAAAAAACACTTTAGGATAATGGAGAATAAGAAAACTGGACTTTCTTATCTTTCAACACATTATAAAAAATAGCCTGCTGAGATGAAGCAATAACAAAAAACTGAATTGTGAGTTGTGTGGAAGTGAATGGAAATGTCTGGGGAAAAACACATCCTTTATAATTGGAGAGACATGAGCCCCACCTACTGGCCATCATTAAAAGTTTAGGGCTTTAAAAAGTACTAATTGCTCATTACTGTATTTGGTACAATCTACAAAATATGACTTGTAAGTCATACTTTGGACATATCATTCAAAGACAGGACTCCCTAGAAAAGATAATAATACTTGGTAAAGTAGAAGGCAGTAGGAAAAGAGGAAGGCCACCTTCCAGACCGAATTAAGGAAGCCACAGCCTTGAGTCTGCAAAACCTGAGCGGGACTGTGTATAACAGAAGTCTCTCATTTACAGAGTTTCCATCAGTCAAAAGTGACTTTACAGTAGTTAACAACAGCAGCAATTTTTTAGCCAGTGTACAACACACCCTCAAGTATGTGATTGCTCATAATTGACCAGAAGAGGGACAGACTGGCTGCAAGTCAATTGGCTATTGCCATACTTGTAGCCTATAAAAACATCTTGTTGAATGTCCATTTTTCCACTAGAGTTACTATATAAAGCCAACTATTTTATGATGTTCAAACCATTAAAAGCTCTCCCCCCACCTTGACATACTAAGGATGTAAATATTTGACTATTTTGTTCTGGCATGGGAGAAAATGATAGTTTTCACCTAGTATTTGGATATCCCAATGTATTTCAGGAAATGATACTTTACAGAAATATATGTAGGAGATTTTTTGCACAACAATCTTGTTTTTGCATTAAAACATTTTTTGTGTGTGGAAAACAACCTCCCATTCCCAAATAGGCACACTGTTGTGTGTATTGTTGTGTGTGTATATTGCAGAGGTTTTGTTGTTGTTTTTTTCCAGCAAAATTCACACCACTGCATTATTTTCCCTGACTAGGTTTTCCCAAGCAACAAGAAACCCATTTTTCAGTGAGGAAGTGGATAAAGGTGAATATTCCTTCCCTTTGTACACTCTCTCAATATAATCTGAGAACTTGTAAAAAGAAAATAAAAATATAGCATGGCCTTGTTGTCTGTGTAGTGGCCCCTATTTTACAGGAAATTCTACCTAGCAGCAAGACACCACGAAGGGTTTATCAGGGATGTGTGATGTTTATTTCCAATATCACAAAATGGATGTTATTATGCTACTGAAAAGCAGCTATGTGCATTTGACCTAGTCCCACATCAGGGTTGGGGAATATCTCGTCCTCTAAATGTTGTGGACTTCAGTTCCCATAATCTCTTACCAGTGACTATGCTGGCTGAGACTAAATGGGAGTTGAAGTACAACACATCTGGAAGGCCAAAAGTGCCCAAACCCTGCCTTGCCTAGCCTCTGTATATCATAGAATCATCCAGTTCAACCCCCTGCCATGCAGGAAATCCAATCAAAGCATCCCCAATAGATGGCCATCCAGCCTCTGCTTAAAGACCTCCAAGGAAGGAGACTCCACTACACTCCGAGGGAGTGTGTTCCACTGTCAAACAGCCCTTACTGTCAGGAAGTTCTTCCTAATGTTGAGGTGGAATATCTTTTCCTGTAGCTTGCATCCATTGTTCCGGGTCCTGTTCTCTGGAGCAGCAGAAAACAAGCTTGCTCCCTCAATATGACATCCTTTCAAATATTTAAACAGGGCTATCATATCACCTCTTAACCTTCTCTTCTCCAGGCTAAACATCCCCAGCCGTTTCTAAAGATTCTATCATTACGAAACACAGAGAAAGACAAATGCAGAGAAGGAATTGTATCAATTTTCTCAGTGAAAATTAGTGTGAAAGGACCAGCAAACTCGACATCTGCTTCAAAGACCCTAACAACCAAGCAGCCTGGACCTAGGGTGCATTCACATTGTAGAATGAATTAAGTTTGACACCAATTTAAGTGCTACAGCTCCAGCCAAATGAATCCTGCTATCTGTAGTTTTATAAAGTCTTTAGCCTTCCCTATCAAAGAGTGCTGGTGCCTCACAAAACTACAAATCCCAGGATTCTCTAGGATGGAGCCATGCCAGTTTGTGGTGTTAAAATGCATTATTTCTACAGCAAAGATGCACCCCTAGAGAATAATACCATCATCCCCTGAAGAATGCTGGAAACAGTTTTCTCAACTGCCACCTTGGTGCAACTCAGTTTCATCTTTAGCAACTGAAGAACGTGGAAGCCAAAACAAAAAGGACCTTGAGCAGTAGTACACGCACTGGTAATCTCTCGTTTAGATTTCTGTAATGCGCTCTACTTGGGACTACCCTTGTACCAAGTTCGGAAGCTTCAACTGATTCAAAATGCAGCAGCCATAACACCAGTCTCAAAATCTCTCCACTAGATGCTAATCAGCTTCCGGGCGCAATACAAGGTGTTGGTTATTACATTTAAAGCCTACATGGCTCAGGCCCGAGTGACATGCAGGAATGCCTCTCCCTACATAATCCGCCCCGCACGCTTAGAACATCCAGGAAGAATTTGCTGTAATACTGTAACACTCAATTAACCACAACTTCCCATAGAGCATTTACTGCTGCAGCCCCTAAATCAGGGGTAGGCAACCTTTTTGAGCCGGGGGCCGGGTTGCTCTCCCTCAGACAACTGGGGGGGGGGGGGGGGGGGGGGGGGGGGCCTCCCCCCCCCGGGGGGGGGGCCGCATGCGGGGGGGGGGGCTTCCACCCTCCGGGGGCCAGGACTCCTCCTCTTTGCTGGTCCCTGATGGGGCCCCAGGCCCTGTCAGAGGCCGGGAAAGAGCCATCGGGGGCTGCCAGCGCTGGAGGCCTCCCCCTCTTTGCCGGCCCCTGACGGGGCCCCAGGCCCCGTCAGAGACCGGCAAAAAAGTCCTAGAGGCCTGCAGCCACCGGCGGAGCCCTCTTGGAGGGCCCCAGCGACAGCATCGGGCCTGCTAGAGGCCGCCACCAATGGCAGCGAAGTCTCGCGCAACCTTTCCTGTGGTCGCGTGAGACTTCACCTCTAGGGGAGAGAGGCAGGCCAGCTCCAACAGGCCTGCCTGGAAGAAGACAAGCCCTCCTTTCAGCCACCCTCTTGAGGGAGAGAGAGGCAGGCTAGCTCCAAGAAGCCAAGCCCTCCCTCCAGTCCATCTCCCTTGGTCCAGGCCTCAGAGGGAGAGAAAAACCAGTGGACCTCATCCCCTTTCCCACCACCATTCCCTTCTCCTTTTGTGTCGTGTCTTTTTAGATTGTAAGCCTGAGGGCAGGGAACCGTCTAATTAAAAAGATTGTATGTACAGCGCTGTGTAAATTTACAGCGCTGTATAAATAAAAGTTAATAATAATAATAGGCCGCCACCATTTTTTTCTCAAAATGGCGGCGAAGTCTCGTGCGACCCCAGAAAAGGTCGCATGAGACTTCGCCACCATTTTGGGAAATAAAATGGTGGCGCCCAGAGCGGCGAAAAGCCGCAATTGGCAGCGGCGGTGGCAGGAGTTGGCAGGGGCTGGCTGGAAGGCCTCCGCGGGCCGCATGCGGCCCGCAGGCTGGAGGTTGCCAACCCCTGCCCTAAATTGTGGAATAGTCTACCAGAAGAGATCCATCTTATTACCACCTTAGACATCTTTAAGAAGGCACTTAAGATGTATCTCTTTCGGTGGGCTTATCCACCAGATTTTGTATAGAGACTATGGATAAGGCTCCACCCTAACTATGATGGTATAATGATTTGACGATTGGATATTTTAAGGAACTTAATAGGGATATATAATTCAGTATTAGTATTTTATAGATTTTTGGCTTGTATGTATTATTTTATTGATGAAATCCCACTTTGATCCTTGGGAAAGGCGGGATATATAAATAAAATTATTATTATTATTATTATTATTATTATTATTATCATCATCATCATCATCATCATCATCATCATCATCATCATCATCATCATCATTTTATACATATATTAGTTTTGTTGTTAAGCAATTCTATGCAACCAAACTTGGTGACAACCCAGCTTTGGTGTTTGTGCTATGCTGTTGCTGTTGTGTGCGTGCCTTCAAATCATTTCCAATTTAGGGCGAGCCTAAGGTGAACTTATCACAGGGTTTTCTTGGTTAGTTTCTTCAGAGGGGATATTGCCATTGCCATTCTCTAAGGTTGAAAGAGTGTGACTTGCTCAAGGTCACCCAGTGGGTTTCCATGGCCAAGCCAGGATTCAAACCCTGGTCTCCCAGTGTTCTAGTCCAAAATTCAAACCATTACACCGAGTTATATACTGTACAAATAAACATGGATAAGAAACAAAACTTTAATAAGCCACTAGAAAACAGAAAACTTTTAAAGATACAAGAGAAACCGTTTCAGCTCATCTGGTAAAAGAAGTTCATTTGTTCTTTGTTGTCTTTTGGATCCCAAGTATCTCCATATACATAGGCGGCATAACTGCATCAAGGAAAAGGGCCCTGTAAAAGGGAGGGGGGATGTTGAAGAAACAAGCAAGATATTATTGACTTAATATTGGTTTTCCATAATCAGTTTGATCTGCATAACAAGGCCAGCTTTTATTCTTATAACCCCGAGTAGGTACATGGCAAGAAAACAATTTTAAATGCTCAGGTCTCCCACAATATTTGGAAGCTTTCAGGCCCTCCACACTTAGAATGGCTTGTCCATGACCATCCCAACCTAAAGATGAGAAGATCAAAATCAAATTATCATGTTACAAAAAGAAGAAGCTACAAGAAAAACAATGCAATTAAGTGAGTTATAAAAAAGGTTACTAAAAGGAAATCTACTCTGAAACAATAACAGAGATGCAATTGTCTTGATGTTTTGCCACCAAAATATTCTGTACTTCTTTGTATTTAATGCAACACTTCCTCCTTTTTGATGTAAAGCAAAAATTGAGCTAGTAAATAGCCATTTAACCCATTATGAACAGTAAGGGAGATCCTATTTAACACATCTCAGCCATGGATAGATAAAACAGTGGATAGATCAAGGACACTATCATCACAATGGAAACTGGATAAAATCTGATGTAAACAAGTTACATGCTAAAACTCTGTTTTGGATGCATTACCCCAATATGAACAAAGAAAATTGACATCCCAACCTCAAATATGACATAAGATTTGAATGTGAGCAGAGTGTACATTTTGGATCATCCCAAAGACTTTTTTTTCAACATTATATTTTTAAAAAAACATTCTAGGTATTCAGACTGCTTAGACTTTACCACATGAGGATAGACAGAGAGATTTTAACAGCATAAAAGCATCTTGGATCAGTAATTATCACACAATATTGTGTCCATCCTACTGTTGCCCTGCATTCCATTTAGTACTGTAGTGCATTTTTCATTAACATGCCAAACCTGTCAATTCCTTGTCATGTCACTTCTGTAGTGCAGCTGCACAGGTGCAAAAGGTCTTTTCACTTCAGTTTTTGCATTACAACAGTCACGTGGCAGGCCAGAGCCTGATTTTCCTCCTCTCTCCCCCTCCTGCTCACTATTGCAAAGCAATGTAGTGCCTCTGTGCCTGTTGGATTTTTAATTTTATTTTTATATTTGCTGTGTCTGCATAATGCTAAAATGAATATAATTTTAATCATTTTTACGAGTTATGCAAACACAGCAAAATTAAAAATAAATAAACCAAGAAACACAGTGTTAGTGTGCTTTGGAATAGCAAGCAGGAAGGGGAGAGGAGAATTGGGCCCCCTCATGGCACTACTGGTTGTAATACTGGAATTGCAGCAAAAAGGCTTATCACACCTGGGATGGTTTCAAAGCAGTGCAGTCATGCAAAAGAAGAGAGGTGTGATAAGAAACATTTTCAAAGAGGTATGTTCCTGTTTCCTTTCATAAAGCAAATGCTGCGAGACATGAGGCTGGTGTGATAATGTCCATTATCTCAGTAATTATATCTGCAATTGGACATAATCCAATATCCTATTCTGACAGATCCTGATTTCCAAAAAGGAAGATAACCCATTGCTGGGTAAATGTAAATTAACCATAGTTGCTGTTTATTTGTATGAGTTGACTTTATAGGACAGCATGAGTGTGTCAAAACAGGAAATCAGAACTCCCATTGCAAAGTACAGCATGTCATTTTATCACCACACTGAGTGTGGTCATTCAGCATCACCACTGAGCTCTAATTTAGCAGTTATATTGTTTTTCAGCAACTGTGAGATGAATTTAAAGAATCGTTCAAAGCCTGATAATCAAAGATGGCTAATGGAAGTTTAAAGATTCTTTTGCTGGTGAAACTTGTGCTGGCTTTCAAAGTATTTTTCAAGAATTTAATGCAATATACAGATAGCAAGTGGTAAATTATACACAGTGATTTATTTATGCCTTGGGGATTATTTGATACCTCATGCACAATCCTGACTAAAATAATCTACGATTAAGCATATCAAGCCTACACAGGTACACCTTAGTTAACAAAATAGGTGTGTTCCTGGGCATTACTTCTTTAACAGAAAATGTGGCACCTGAAATAGAAATAATCTGGAAATAATAAAGTTACTATATTCCCCAAAAAGAAGAACAATTTTAATGTTACAGCAAATTCTTTATTCAAAACTAATAATATGCATGCACGAAATGAAAAACACAGGTCAAGAAAGGACTGCGTAAGTAAACAAAAGCACTTTATCTTCTAGTGACTGCTTGTAAAATTCCTTTCAAAATCCATCCAGGGATGATTTTTTCTTTCATGAGCCTTTGCTAATCTGATTTCCATTTTTGGTGGCCAGATATATGTAGGCTTATCTGTCTTTGTCTCCCTGTTCATGCATGTTCAGTAAGGGATTCTGCCCAAAGCTGTAGTTATTACTTTCCTTGCTGTCATCACAGATATGCAGCTACAGTGAAATCAGCTGGAGCAAAATCCCATTTTTCCCAGATCAAGTTTATTGCATTGTCTACTGCAGAAAGTACTGCCAAAGCCCAGTGCTGAAAGTCTCTGCCTCTCCAGCTCTCCCTCACCATCCTCCCAATGCTGATGCTGCTAAAAAAAACTACAGCTAGACATACATCAGGGAGGAACGTGGACTGGGCAGGCACAAAAAGACTTTGCCAAGAGGAGTTTCTTTGTAAGAGGCATTGTTAACTTAGATACACATGTATAACAAGTCTTCAAATTGTTTAATATGTGACTCATTCACTAGGTTTGTTTTAATTAAACAACAAACAAACGTCACTATCCCCATTTACACTGTATACAGTGAGTACACAATGCATGGAAATTATGCAAGTCTGTTTTGATGGGCATACAATGTATTTGCTGAGCATAAGTGTATGCCAGGTGGAATACTGCTACTATGAACAATTTTGCAACAGGTACCTTTTAGTAAGACATTCATATATGTTTTCCAGATATGAGGGTATGTGCTTAGTGAAGGTATATGAAGATTTTCTTCTGCCTAGCATTTACCTATTGTAACATTTCAGTGTCATGTTACAAACCAGGCATGGATTAGAATTATATTACCAATCAAGGCTTGGTTCTTAGAAAAAAACACCTTGTTCCATTTTCTTTTCAGATCCAGATCCATGTATACTCCCATTGTTTAATGTAACATCAAAAACAAACTTGCGACATCAGCGGTCCTAACTAAATGGTGAGATTTGCAGGGGATTTTCTTTGAGCACATAATGGCAAACATTATCACTGCCAGAGTTAACAAGAGTCTTTTCAAAAGCTGCTTCAACTTCTTACATACTTTGATTTTGAACAAGACAAAGATTAATGGGCACCTTCTCTCTGCAGAAATATCTGTGCAAGTGAGCTGCTTGGTGAAACTAGCTCTGTTGGTTTTTTGCCCTCAGCATTCCTGGCTCTTGTGTTTGCTCCAAAGTCAAGAAGCAAATGCACCATATCAGCATTGGAAGTTTGAGCAGCCATATGGAGAGGGGACTCTAGACCTTTCCCAGTGTTTGCACTTGCTCCTGCAACAAAGAATTCAAAATAATTACAAATAAATAATTGCTAGAAAGTTCCCCAAGGATCATTTAAGGACCACAATCTTCTAAATATGTTTAGATTAAAACTGAAAGTGGATGCCAGTCTCCTTTTGTACTGAGCATTATAACCAAGATATCATGGGTACAGAAAGTAGCAAAGACCCATCAGTATCTTGACACAGTATAGTTCCCAGATATCTTAGTTAAAAAAAAAAAACACTGTTAAATGCCCTTTAGACTACACAAGGATCCAGGCTCAAAAGAATGAGTTTCCTAGTACAGGATAAGTCTCCCTTATCCAGAATTCTGAAATATTCTGGAAACCAAAACTTTGTTCATGGATGGCTGAGACAGTGAGACTTTGCTTTCTGGTGGTTCAATACACACCAACTTTGTTTCATGAACAAAATTATTTAAAATCTTGCTTAAAATTACCTTCAGCCTTTCTGTATAAAGTGTATATGATACATAAATTAATTCTGTGTTTTGACTTGGGTGTCATCTCCAAGAGATCTCATTATTTATGTATATGCAAATACAGGTATTCCAAAATCCTCCAAAAATTCAAAATCCAAAACACTTCTGAACCATTTCGGATAATAAAGACTCAACCTGTAGTATATAGGATATAACTTGTTAAAGAATTACCTGACTCAAGTAATTTTTTGGCACAGTCCACTTGCTGGTTCTCACAAGCAATATAAAGTGGAGTACCAAGGTGTTTTATGTTGTGATCAATATTGACTCCATGAGATACAAGGGCCTCTACACATTTAGTGTGACCTGTTAAAGGATTACATAGTTAAAATTCAAATTATTTGCACTGGATAATTAAACACTGTAGCCCAGAATCACAGCAGTTGAAAATTTGTAGACTCACAATCTTTTCAAATTAGTCCAGTATTTCCTAGCCTTCCCTACACAACTGGGACCATTCTCTTAAAAAGCAGGGAGGTTGCATGGAGATATACCACTAAAATATGGTTCGGTGTTATGAAAAACAAGTCTAGTGTTTTTCCACATGATTGCTCTCTCCTCCTCCTTGGCAGCATGCTTATAAGAATAATTAAGTGACAGTTGTAAAGTATTGTAGTGATACTTAGTTATTGGGGAAAGAAATTAATTGCAAATGTCTATTTATTACCAGTTACTCCCCAGCAATGCTTCCACATGTTATCCAAACAATAAATTCTGGTTAATTTAAATTTAATAAGGTACCTTCATGAACTAAGGTTTGAAGTTGGTTTGCTTCTAGAAACTACTGTTAAAATTAAAAACAGTTTGTATAGTTTCAGATGACACGCAAGCTACATATATCAAAAATGGAAGAAATCCATTACATGAGTTATATAACCTGGGGCCCAAACAGACAGGCCAAATGAAGTGGCTTCTGGCCGGTTTGGAGGCATGCTGTTTAAATGACGCATGCTTCCAAAGTGGCCAGAAGCCGCACCGGAGCAAAAAAGAAGCCAGGACAGCCTGATTCCTGGCGGTGTTGGTCAGCCCCTGCGTCAACAGCCTGTCTTGGAAGCAGGCCGTGCAGACAGTGGGCTTCGGGCTGGAGGAGATTCAGGTTGCACTTTCATGCCCATCTGTTCCACGGCAAATACTCTGAACTTGATACAGCTTAAAAGGAGAATGGATGGGACAAAGCTCCCAAGAATGACTTGCCTTGCAAGGCCCAGGAGCAGAATAAATATGCCTCTCACCAAACCAGAGTGAAACCTACATCCAGGTCACTTTGGCCAGGTACACCAGCCAATGAGTTCAAACCTAGGTTTAAACTCATGAGCTGACAGTTTCTGCTTTTCCCAGGGGTCACATGAAGTTGTGCAGGTTGCTGGGAAGGGGTCTCTGCCATGACGGACATCCCCAATGCTTGCTTTGCCCAACCTAACCATCTTTCTTGTTTCAGCAGCATGCTTCATGTTATCATGTAACTGACATCTCTTGACAGGCTTACCTCTCTTAGCAGCTTCATGGATAGGTGATGCCAGGTCACATACTGGATGTGGGCTGGCTCCATGTTCCAGTAGCAGATTTACACAATCTGTACTGCCACTGATACAAGCATTGAACAAAGGTGTGTTCCAGTCAACAGTAGCTGCATTTACCTTAAGGAAGGAATGTTGTTTTAAAAAAACAAATGAACAAACAATGGACTTAAGACTGGGATATAGTCATGCAACATGTTTATTAGGCACCACAGCTTAGTACCATAAACAGTGCAGAGCTTTGGCAAATGAAAAAAAATCAAGAAAAAACAACTATAACAAGTTTTAAATTTATAGCAAGCCAGAACTTTTGTCCCCTCTTCCATGTTAAGATTCAGCCCCAAGAACATAATTAACAGAGTATATGTGAGCATTATCAGCGTGTGTTTTGCTTATGGCAAAATCATCATGCCCCGTTCCCTTAAATCTAGTATCAGAGGGAATTATTTCCTCAGGTAACTCTTTTATTTGAAATTAACTGTTCCTACCAATTAGCTACAATACCACAGATAGAATACGAAATTCCACAGTATTTATTCTAATTCATGTTTTAAGATTGGGCAGATTGGGCATCAAGCAAGATCCTCTGACACACACACACACAACATCAGGAAATGGCAAAATGGAATGAGATGGAAGTTTTGGATTGACTCACTTTTATGAGCTATAAACGGGCTCTGAATAAAGTTCCTTCTTTTTTCCACATGTACCAAAACCTTAGTTAAATTTCATTACTTACATGGGCCCCATGTTTCAACAAAATGCTGGCACAAGCAGAATATCCACCTAGGCAAGCTTCGTGGAGAGGAGACACACAATCTGCAGTCATGAGATTCACACTGGTTCCCTGGCATAATAGAGGAAGTAGTAATTAGGAGCTCATACCGATGGTTCTTTGAAAACCTGGAATATTTTATGTTGTCAGATCAACACATCCATCACTGACTGGTATTAGGCAACCTAGTTCTCATTACTCTAGCGAAGGGTAATTTTGACAGCTGTTTACTTTTTGGTTCACTTAAAGGTCATTCTAGAACTAAAACTGCTGATGTTAACATTTTATTTTATTTTTGCAATGTTATCTCTACAGGATGCACCTGTTTCTTGATAACATTGTGCCTTAGGAACTGCAGGAACCAGATGCTATGCAAGTGTAGTGAAAAGATTTTTTAATTAATTATCTCTAACTATATTCGTTCTTTTTGGTAAGCTTTTTATAAGAAAAGAGACAACGAGAAAGCAATCCTGAGGACACTTATTAGGGAACAAACCCACAGAACGTAATGAGATTTACTTCTGTGCAAACATGCCTAGGATTGCTCTGTATTGTATATTTACATATGTAAAGCAATAGAATAGAAGAAAGGGCTTCTGACTGATAGAACTGGACATATTTACACGTTTTCCAAAAAGGTCAGTGGAACAGCAGAAAGGCTTTTTGACTGGAGAAATGGAAAGCCTTTCATCTTTATGTATTCTGTGCACTTTTAAAGGCTTGAAATACTACAAATGTCATTAGAAAAACCGTATGCGAGTTATTTTGAGACAAAATGTGGAAACCATTTGTTAATGTTTAATTATACAAATGTGGAAATTCCATTGTGGCTCATCCAAGACAATCATAGATGTAAATGGGTATCCAATCTTTTTTCTAAAACCAATAAAGTGGTTAAGAATTATCCTAGGTAAGAATATGGCATTGCTTCACAATGTTAACTGCTGTTATATTTATTTAAAAAACAAGGAGAGAAAAGAATGTTTTCTTAAAGAGGTCTTCAAAGACATCAAGCTTAACTTTTAACAGTTAAGTTGACTGGACTTTTTAACATCAGCAATGGGACAATATCTTCCCTTTTATCTGAGGACAACAGTCTAGTTTAGGGGGTGGAAGCAGGCTGCCTGGAACACATACCTTTGTACTCCAACAAAGAAGAAAAGCCTCTCTGTTCCCATTACCACCTCCACCCCACCCAACATATGCTACTAGCTTCAATCTGCCTAATGGTAGCACTGGCTCTGAAAGGGGAGAGGCATACAAACTCCATTCTAGAGAGAGCAGGAAGGCTATTTCATGTTCCAAGGCAGATTTTTTAATAAAATCCCAACGTGTTGTTTTTAAAAAAATTCCCTTGTAAGACTATCTTTCTTTGGAGATGCTGTGTTATATCTCTTCTCAAGGTCAAAGCACACGACAGCCCTTGCTACCTTACCTGCACAAAATAGAGTGTGCTTTCAAGAGAAGGCTTAATGAGCAAGGCAAACTGAATGTTTATCTCCCTAATAGCACAATACCTGATTGATGAGTTTCTTCAGAGCAAGCAGTCGCCCATGTAGGGAGGCATCATGTATAGGAGACCAGTCGGAAACAAAATCTGCCCAGAGATGGAAAAAAACAAGGTTTGGAAAGAAGAATGTAATTCAATCAGGTTATCTTCATTTGCATGGTAAATCTCACTCCGGCTAATAGAATTCTTACAGGTTATGGATATCTGTGTGTTTGTTCCATTTTAAATAAGCAGACACAACACTGCTTTGTTTTTTTAGTCTGCCAGCCTTATCACTCAGGCCTATGTCATTCAGGAAAAGGCCAAAATATCCCAGGTAAAGAAAGAGATAAAAGTTTCAAAGTTAGTCAAACCACTGTCTACTCACTTTTACATGCCTTCTGCCAGCTGCCACGCTGCTCCCAACAACTAGGGACTTTATCATACATAGGGAAAATCGGAGGTTTAAATGGGCATTATCCAGCAATATTTGTGCAATCACAGTGAAGATTTTCACATGCATCACGATTAAAGATGTCTTATCCCAGGAATAACCAGCAAATAACCAGCAACAATTCATTCATGGGGAAATCCCATGAATGATTTGTTGCTGGTTGTTCCCTGGTTATTCCCAGGACAAGTCATCTTTAATCACGATGGTGTGTGAAAATCTTTACCGTGATCACATGAATATCACTGGATAATACCTGTTCAAACCCCTGATTTTCTCTGTGTGATAAAGTCCTAGGACATTGTTGTTAGCTGGGCTTCCCACTATGCCCTCTGTATGACAATATAAGGAAAAGGCAAAAGCCAACCAGACTCCCTGGGAAGGATTAAGGGTATGGTTAATTCGCACACTGAAAACTAATGAGATATGAAAGTACAGTGGGCCCCTTATATACGCAGGGGATCCATTCCGGATCCATCGCGTATGCCAAAAAACGAGAGATCTCAAGTCCTGTTTGTTTCAATGGCTGTGTGTGCCATTGTAACATCTGGGGCTTGCCGTCCACATGAGCTTAGAGCCGTGGATGGCAAGCCCACGGATGGGGCGCGCAAGCTGTACTTAATTTTGGTGGGTTTTTATCAAAGATCTTGATGCTGCTAAATCACAACCCCCAACATTTCTCACAAATGTTCACGGTTGCTGGGATTGCTGGGAGTTACAGTTCCACCAAATCTGGAAGGTCACATGATGCCCACCCCATACTGTTGCCTGATCTGAGATTCCAAGGCTGGTGATCCAGGAGGAAACCGTTGGTGTCATGAGGACAGACTCTAGTTATGTCAATAAACATCCATCACAGGAAACCTCAGTTTCTTCCTTCCTCCCTAGTAAATATATGGGAAGCTAATCCAGGGATCAGAAGTAGCTGTATTAGTGTGTTGGTGCAAAAACTACAAGACGTTTTGTGGTACTTTAAAGACTAATAAGATTTATTTATTTGTTTGTTTGATTGATTGATTGATTTATATCCTGCCTTTCTCCCAAAATAAGATTCAAAGTGGCTTACCATAATTTTAAAAGGATACAACTAAAACATTAATTACAAAAGTTGAAAAATAAATTAAGTAATACTAGTATTAGTTTTAACTGGGATGTTCTCCAGCACGTTTCATCAGATATACTTGGAATACTGCATGTGGATAGGGAAGATGTAATCTTTATCCCAGCTGTTTCCTCCCCCCCCCCCCAATATTCTTTGTAATGAAATAATTTCCTGAATTCTTTATTGTTTTGACTTTTCTCTGCCCCCTTTTTGTGTCTTTTGCTCAGAGATCATAGCCAGCAGAGCAGTTATGTCACCAGACTGCTTTGTCAGTAGACCTCTGAAAACATTTCTGCCAGTAGAAAAGGCTTGTCCCTTATCCTAGCCACCTACGGCTGCCATAAATTGCAGTGTTACTCCAAGGAATTTTATCCAACAGCCTCTTCACTCCACTCAGAGCATTATTCCATGTTTGGACTGAAGCATGGTTTTGTCGTGACTTCTGGCCTCTGAGGACACATGCAGCATTTAAATAGCATACCTCCAAAGTGACCCGAAGCAGCTTTATTTTGGCCTATCTGTTCAGGCCCTATGGTATCAGAAAAACACCAAATTCTGATGTTAGTTTGTGTAAGCGTGGCTTGTAAATATCTCCAAGGATCAACATCAACTAAGTGAACCCTTTGTCTATATTTAACTGCTGCAGAGATATCTCCTAATCCAGTGGTTCTCAAATGGTGGGGAGGGACCTCCCCTGGGGGGGCACAAGAGTTGATCAAGGGGGTAGAAGACTTGGAGGCCCTAATTCATCCACCTACTCTTCTTTTCAAACCTTTTTAAGTGTAAAATTTACAGATGCATTGAGTTAAATATTGCATTTACATTAAAACTATACTAATTTGAATCATGTTATTTCCTTATAAAATGTTAAAATATGAACATACGTGAATGTGTGAATGAACATGAGCACATTAAATAAACAAAATATTTTTATTCCTATACTATATTGAGTGGGGGGGGGGGGAGGGAAACCATATGAAAAAGGGGGGGGGGGTCCCAAGAGTAAAATATCTGAGTACACTGTCCTAATCTCAACTGCCAACCCAGAGACAGAGGTGTACATAGAAGAAAAATCAGCAATAAAACTTGCCATCATCTGTCTATTTTTATGGCTAGTGGTGCAATGAAGGCTACTGCTTTCTCTTCTCTCTTCAAAGTAGCTCTCCAGAAAAGCAGATCCATGACCACAAGCCTACAATATTGTTCTTAACTAGGCCATTGATCCCCTTGACTTACTGGTGAAAGAGTAATGTTTTGCAATGGATCAGAGTACAGAGGACTATAGGCAGAGTCAAACTGTTCCAAGGTTTCAAAAATATTTAAACACAAATATCAAAACAGGCTAATGCCAACAAGACCAGAATGGTAGTAGTAGTAATAGTAGTAGTAATAATAATAATAATAATTTACATGAACATCTCTCTCTCTCTTTTAAAGGAAAGTAAATCCTTAATGCAGACTGCACAACTTGGAAGTAGGTAAGGGCCAAAATTAAAACGGGTTAAAGTTCTTCGTGCTGCAAATAGGTTTTTAGCGGCTCACTTTCCAAGTAAAGGTATAATTAATCATTAAACTATTATGCAAATAAACCATAATATAAAAAAGGGAAATTTCAATTAATATCAGGCCCAAAACACACTGCAGAAATAATGCAGTTTGACACCGCTTTAACTGCCCTGGCTCAGTGCTAGGAAATCCTGGGAATTGTTGTTTGTTGTGGTACTAGAGCTCTCTGACAGAGAAGGCTAAATATCTCAGAAAAATACAATTCCCAGAAGTCCTTAGCATTGAACCAGGACAGTTAAAGCGGTGTCAAACTGCATTATTTCTACAGTGTGCTTTGGCACTTATTAATTAAGATTTTTACTTATGAAATAACATTAATGTTTAAGAAATTACTTTGCTAAGTGATACAAGTTTTAATACGCTTTTAAGGTTTTCTTACTGTTTACAACATTTAGTTAATGGGATGTTTTGTCAGCAATCAGTTTATTGTACCCTGGAATCATATTTGAAATGGATGTTTTCATAGGGTTGATCATTACCTAGTTATCAAGGATCTAGAGCAGACACAAGTGGTTGCATAGAATATGGACACTTTATCTGTAACCTGGGAATTTTGATCTGAAAAGAGGGGGGAAAGATAGTATTCATATGATTTACCGGGGTGGGTTTTTTTGTGGGGTTTTTTTTTTTTTTTTTAGAATAAGAGCGATTAAAATGCTGCAAATATCACAATAAAAGGAACTAAAATTAGAATGTGCCCACTTCTCCATCACATGGGAGCATGTGATATTTCCCTTTAAAGTGCAGATAGTGGGAAATTAAAGTAGATTACTACAAATGGCTTTTTAAACTGGGGAGTTTTTAAAATGAAAGTCCTCTGATAGTAAAGTTCCTTTTACAAGGTTTTTTTTAATGCTTGCCTAGTTCTTTTTCTCCCTACTCATCCTCCATTTAGCTGGAAGTTTTTTTGGCAGCATTGGCTTTGGAAGGATGGTGAAGGATTGATCAGGAGTAAAGCTGCGCTGTGGAGGAGGCTTGTGATGTGAACTCTACCTGACTGGGCATTAGCAGCCAGCCACCACATATCCCACAGGAAGCTGTCCCACTGGAAATTGCTTGGCGGGCTGCATGCATTCCCCGGACCTTAATGTTTGAAGTTCTGTTTTAAAACTTTCCTCAATTCAGAGAACGTCTTTGTCTTCTGTCATTACTGGCATTGGACTAAGTTGGATGAATTCAGTTTTACTAAGAGTCTGTACAGACCGGCCATTAATATGACGCACGCCCCGACTCCGTCCCCAGGCCAGTGTAATGCCATGTGCCACACCACACAGCATCACAGTGCTCCTCTGGCGCTACATCTAGATCATGCAACGCCAAAGAAGCACCAAAAGCTTTTTGCGGCTTTTTGCGCCACGAAAAGGCGAGATCGGGGCCGTGGAGTGCAGTTGCCGCGGCCCCCATCTGGCACTAAAAGAGGCGATTGCATGCCCTAAATCCTGGGCAGCTCTTTTGACCTGTCTCTCACCAAATACTCAAAGTCAGTAGTTTGTTTTTAAAATCCTGAATTATAATCCTATGTTATCCAGGATTTTGCATCAATAGCTCAGAGGATGATAAGTATTGATGCTTCACAGGTGGCTGCACAAATGCGGGGGAAACATTGCCATTGAGGCTGTGACATAGAATGTCAAAATACAGTAGAATGTCTGTCAAAAGGAAAAGCTGTCCTGCCTAAGTTGCTTCAGAGCTGGGAGTTTTCACTGGTGACAGATATGGCTTTTTCTACTCCCTGCACTGCTGTTTCTCCCCCAAAAAGGGCCCAGTATTGTGTAACCGAGGATTACACTACTGCAAGTCACTAAGGGTTCCTTTCACACTAAATTAAAGCGTTCTGATTCCACTTTAACTGTCATGGCAGCATCCTATGGAAACCTAAGACACACATGGGGTTGTTGTTATTTTGGGGGGGGAGGTATTTAAAATTCTCAGCAAATCCCAGGATACTATAGGATGGAATTAAAGTGTAGTAAATGTTTCCCTTATTTAAAATGGCAAAATCAAAGTTTGCTTTTTGGAATTTATTTATATAATTTTTAATATTTTCAAACCGTGGATAGTTGAATCTGTGGATACAGAGGACTGGCTGTATAGCACTATGTTTCTCCTATAATTTCCATGGCTGCATCCTCTGGAATAGTTTGGGGGAGCATTCTGGCTGAGAACGCTAAATGCCCCTCCATAAAATGCATAAAATGTTCCAAGTTTCCATAGGATGTTCCCATGGCAATTAAAGTGGCACTACAGTGTACAGATTTGGAGAGGAGGTCTTTTTGTTTGTTTCTAATTTGATGGTACAGACTTAATATGTGTAATATATATGCATTCTGACTTAAATGGATTCATAAATTTGTATCACTCAGACCTATGTTGACAATAACATCAATAAACAGCATGAAGTTTTATTAATAGAAAATGGAAGAGAACCACTCATTTGAGTAAGTGTTAAGGTTAGCCCATCCCCTATTCCAGAAAAATCAACACCCTCTTTCAAAATACAGTATTGCAGTTTTATAGACATTTTATATGAAATATAGATCACACGTGGAAATTGTCACTATAATCCGCCCTCTGTATTCACAGATTTTTTTATCCATGGATTCAATCATCCACAGCTGGAAATTCAAATAAATAAATAATTTCCAAAAAGCAAACCTTGATTTTGTTATTTTATATAAAGGATATCATTTTGTTATGCCATTGTATTCAATGGGACCCGAGCAGCCACATATCTTGGTATCCATGGGGGGGGGGGGGGGGGGGGGCTGGAACCAAACCCCATTGGATACCAAGGGCCTACAGTATTATATTTTTTTACAGGTTGAGACTCCCTTATCTGAAATGGTTGCAACCAAAAGTGTATCGGATTTTTTGGCATATTTGCATATACATAATGAGATATCGTGGAGATGAGAGCCAAATCTAAACTTGAAATTCACTCATGTTTCATATAAACCTTATACGCATAGCTTGAAGGCAACTGTATACATAATATTTGTAATAATTTTGGGCATTAAACAAAGTTTGTGTACCTTGAGCCATCAGAAAGCAGAGACATCACTATTTCAGCCACCCATGTGGACAATTTTGAATGTTGGAATATTTCCACTTTCAGAATTCTGGATAAGGGAGACTCATGCATTCTCAGTGTACAATGGTACTTTCTTTATTCAGGCAAAAAAGAAGATCCCTTCCAAATATCTTACAAACTAAAAAGACTATAGAATAATAGTTACTTCCACCAGTGAAATTCCCATCATCCCCAGCCTGCATGGCCATTGGATGTGAAGGCTGAGGACGATGAAAGTAGTGTTCTAACACATCTAATGCACATTAAGTTGAGGAAAGTTGCTACAGAGTACTGTACAGAGATGAGAAGGTAAGGAAAAAGCCACCACTATTGGTGTGATCACAATCTTATTATAGTAAAATACACTATGCATTGTCAGTATACAACTATTTAATAAAAAAGACACATTCTCAATTAAGATAGCATGTTCAGTTCACAAAATCTGCTAACTATATCTTTAGTCACCTCATTTTTTTAAAAAAATCAGATCATCCATCTATTTGCAAAAAGTCTGTTAAAACAGATCATCTGTTTGCAAAAAGAACATTCTTTACGGCAAACACCAACTGTTGTGTGAAAAATAACTCTCTTCCCCAAAAACAACAACAATACAACTCTGAATCTGGTCATCACAACTATGTCATCTATTTCAAGTATACAGTACTTCTTCACATCTAGTGGCATGGCAATTCCACAAAGCAATTCATGAGTCAGACATTTCTGCTTTTCAGGTTTGTTTGTTTTTTTAACAACCTCTATAGGGATTAGTGTAATTGTGCAGCCTATTCTGTTGTATTAAAAATTTTATAACTCAATCCTATGCATGTCCATTCAGAAGTTAAGTCTCACTGGAATGACAGTACTCAGTGAGTGGAAGGGTACGTTATCCCAGGTAAAACTACATAGATTACAGCCTTTGCACCTTTTCGTATTCCTGCTGTACAGACATGTATTCAAATTTCATTTTTATATTTCTATACTTTATCAATGTCAATCTGCACTGTAAACTACCCAGATCATATATTATCAAGGGCGTCATGCAATTTTTCTAAATAAATACATGGTGGTTAACTATCCTAGCACATCTTCCATGGTCCTTCCATTTCCACTGTGAAAAGTTTCTTCTGGTGCACTATACATAGAGCAATATTACTCACCACCCATCAATGGATTTGGTTGGTAGGCTACATGAGACTGTCTTTCTGATCCCTGTGGCATGTGAGAACTGGCATTTGCTCCTTCCTCGTCCATTGCAAGACTGCTCACTCTGGATACAGTTATTTCACTTCACCGTTTTGAGATCATGTGAGTTCAAATTCCATCTTGCCTGTTTAAAAAAGAAAAACACACATCATGTTCCAATGAGTGATTTACATATTTTTTTTTAAAAAAAGCCATGAGCAGGTAAAAAGAAAAGTACTTAGCAAAAGACTAGGACTTAAATGCAGATCCAGGTCCAGAGCAACCCAAATACCTTGGCATTGCAGTTTAACAGAACACCTCTTTCATTGACTGAATAAAAAAGTGCAAGAAGATTGCAGACATACAGAACAAAGTGAGGGATGTGGCTGATGTCATATCCTTTCCAAAACCATGTCCAATCAGAAAGTCTGCCTTCTTGTTTTTACAAGAGAGGAACTTTTCCCTTGCCAAAATTAAAAAAAACAAGACAGAAAGAGCCAGTTTAACTAGCTCAGCAAACTCTGCCTTCAGGGGATTTATAACAGAAAGAGGGGGAGGGAAAGAGAGAAAGAAAAAAGAGAGGGAGGAAAGGAGGAAGAGTTGACTGCTATCTGTTCTTCCTTTACCACAAATTTAATTTGTTTTTAAGATGTACCACTGCAGGCATTTGAAAACAGCATGTAGAAATGGCACATTGAATTTTTTCCACATAGGAAAGCAGTCACCGCCCAGCACAGAGCAAAAATTGAAACCACATGTTGAAAACACTGTATTTTTCAGCTAGTCCTTTATAACCCACTTGGCAGCATTTCCCAATATAGGCGCCTTCCAGATAGACTGGATTGCAAATTTCATTATGTTGCTTGGGGATAATGGGATGTGTAGCCCAACACAACGAAAAGTAACTAAGGAATTTATCACACGGAGGAAATCCTGCGCAAAAACGGGGGGGGGGGGTTGCGGGTTGATTTTCACACGACGTCATTGTTAAACTAATGTTAACCCGAATGGAAAGTGGAAGGAAGGTAGACGAAAGCCACTCCTTTTTACTTTTGGAAAATCCCGAAAGTCAAAAGGAGAAGCTTCTGTTTACTATCTGTTCAGGTTAACACAAGTTTAATAACAACATTTGTGAAAATCAACCCGCTTTTGTGGGTTTTTTCCTACCTTTTAAATCCCATGTTTGCATGGGATTTCCCCTGTGTGATAAACTCCTAGGTAGGGAAGGGCTGCCCTGTAGGATTAATAAAAACACAATATTGGGCAGGCTTCTTTATTATAATTTTCTGTTTTCTATTTTTAACCAGCTTCAAAATGGAGTTGAAGACCATCCTGTTCAGAGAAGCATTCCCAGACATTGCGTGGTTGTCACTTGCTATCTGATGTTCTTTTTGTTGCCTGTTTTATTGAACCATTTCCTGTATTGCTATGTATTTTATTTGTATTATCCTATCATTTCTTAGATTGTACGCCATAGGCAGGTTTACTCTTTTATATTTGTTGTTTTATGTACAGCGCTGTGCAAATTTACAGCGCTATATAAATAATAATAATAATAATAATAATAATTTCATACCCTACTCGAGGCAATAAACAGTAATGAGTAGTGTGGTTGAGGTCCCATTAAAACCAACACACTCATTGAAATAATAATAATAATAATAATAAATGGTAGCAATAATATTCCCATTCATTCATTTTTCTTCATAGGATTTTTATTTTGTTAAATAGAAACTAGTAAAATGTGTTGGAATAAGGGTTGATGCACAATAATTATTATACAGCCAGCTCTCCTTATCCATGGATTGTTTATCCACGGATTCAAGCATCCATGATGTGGAATTTATAAATTCAAAAAAGCAAACCTTGATTTTCCCATTTTATATAAGAGACACCATTTCATTGTATCATTGTATTTAATGGGACTTGAGTATACACAGATTTTGTTGCCCACAGCATGTGGTGGTATCAAACCCCAGCTGATACCAAGGGCCACTGTATTGATCTATAAGAAAATGGATATGGAAATATGGAACTGTGCAAGAATATAGAAAATAAAAATCAATAAATTTTTTTTAAAAAAACTATTAAGTCCAGGGTGATCCGATGTCCTAACCATAATGGAGGACAACCCTAAATACAGTAAAAGAAAAGATAACAGCTGCTTCGGCACTGCAGCAATAATCTCGGTTGACACCACTTTAACTGCCATGGCTCAATGCTATGAGGGAATTGTAGTTTTCTGAGACATTTCGCCTTCTCTATTAAAGTGCTCTTGTGCCACATCAAACCACAATTCCCAGAATTGCATAGCACTGAGCCATGGTATTTAAAGGGGTGTCTGTATGAATTATTTTTGCAGTGCAGATGTAATCTAAAACTTATTTTATCACCTAAACACAGATGGGGCTATCTTCTGATCTTGGAAGTTAAGCAGGATCAGCCCTGGTTAGTACTTGGATGGGAGACCACTAAGAAATACCAGGTTCTGTAGTATGTAATTCAGAGGCAGGAATGGGGGGGAAACTGAGTATTCCTTGCCTAAGAAAACCCTATGAAATTCAGAGGATTACCATAAGTTGATAGGCAGCTTGAGGGCACACAGACAACCAAACACAAATACAATCCATCATGCGGCAGCTAAAAAGGCCAATGCTATTTTAGGCTGCATCAATAGAAGTATAGTGTCTAGATCAAGAGAAGTAATAGTGCCACTGTATTCTGCTTTGGTCAGGCCCCACCTGGAATATTGTGTCCAGTTCTGGGCACCACAATTCAAAAAGGACATTGAGAAACTGGAGCGTGTCCAGAGGAGGGCGACTAAAATGGTGAAGGGTCTGGAAACCATGCCCTATGAGGAACGACTTAGGTAGCTGGGGATGTTTAGCTTGGAGAAAAGAAGGTTAAGAGGTGATATGATCACCCTGTTTAAATATTTGAAGGGATGTCATATTGATGAGGGAGCAAGCTTGTTTTCTGCTGCTCCAGAGAACAGGACCCGGAACAATGGATGCAAGCTACAGGAAAAGAGATTCCACCTGAACATTAGGAGGAACTTCCTGACAGTAAGGGCTGTTCGACAATGGAATGCACTCCCCCGGAGGGTGATAGAGTCTCCTTCCTTGGAGGTCTTTAAACAGAGGCTGGATGGCCATCTGTCAGGGATGCTTTGATTTGGATTTCCTGCATGGCAGGGGGTTGGACTGGATGGCCCTAGTGGTCTCTTCCAACTCTATGATTCTATGATTCTATGAGTATAGAAGCTGCACACTTGTAAAACTACAATAAGGAACCAATGAGATGTACACATAATATTACAGCTGCAGAATTAATCCAGTTTGACATCACATTAACTGCCATGGCTCAATGCTCTGGACTTCTGAGTTTTGTAATTTCATGACACATTTAGCCTTCTCTTTCAGAGATCTCTGGTGGAAGGAAAGTAGACAAAAGCCGCTCCTTTTTACTTTTGGAAAATCCTGAAAGTAAAAAGGAGCAGCTTCTGTTTACTATGCGTTTGGGTAAACAGGGATTTTGTGTGTGTATCAGTGAGGGAGAGATGATAATCTCATTCCTGAGAGTGGATTTTATTGTGCTCCAGCAAACATAAATTCAGACACTTTCTACATTCCCAGCAAAAATCCACCTTGACCACAACCTACACGCTTCCAATTAGCCAAGGAAGGCATGTACAAATCAAACATGCACTATGAAACATGGTGACCAGATGTCCTCCTTTCCCAGGTCATGTCCTACATTCCAGCCTTCTGTCCAGGAGGAATTCCAAAACGTTCTCCATTTTGTGCAAGATGAAGAAGCATGGATTTATATTTACCGTATATTCCGGCATATAAGACGACTGGGTGTATAAGACGACCCCCAACTTTACAACTTAAAATAGAGTGTTTGGGATATACTCACCGTATAAGACCACCCCTCTCTTCCACGATAAGTCAGAAAGGAGCTGAAGGCACACAACAACAACAACAGCAGCAGCCAGCAACAGAGGAGAAAGAGGGGGGAGGAGAAAAAAGGAGAAGGAGAAAGAAGAAGAGGAGGGGAAGAGGAGGGAGACTCCACTACACTCTGAGGAAGGAGTCTGTTCCACGTTTGAAATAACAGCATACACAACATTATTTCACCCGCCTCGACAACTCCTCCCGCCCTTCCTCTTGGTGCATCTACACTTTAGAATTAATGCAGTTTGACACCACTTTAAGAGCTGCTGCTCCATCCTATTGGAATCCTAGAATCTGTAGTTTTATAAGGTCTTTTGCCTTTTCTGCCCAAAGAATGCGAGGAGGGGCACTGATCCAAACTACAAATCCCAGGGATTCTGTATGGATGGAGCCGTGGCAGTTCAAGTGGCTCCTATTGGAATCAAAGCCCAGGAAGCTTTGTGCCAAATAGAAACGTGTTAGGCTGCAACTGCACTGCAGAAATAATCCAGTTTGACACCCCTTTAACTGCCATGGCTCAGTGCTATGGAATCCTGGGAATTCTAGTTTTCTGAGATATTTAGCCTTCTCTCTCAGCAAACTTTGGTGTGACAATAAACTACAATTCCCAGGATTTCATAGCACTGGGCCATGGCAGTTAAAACGGTATGAAACTGGATTGTCTCTGGAGTGAAGATGCAGCCTGAGTTGGATCCAAGACACACTTCAGAAATAATCCAGTTTGAGACTGCTTTAACTGCCCAGGCTCAGTGCTAGGGAACCCTGGGAATGGTAGTTTTGTGAGACATTGAGCCTTCTCTATCAGAAAGAGCTCTGGTGCCACAACAAACTATAATTCCCAGGATTCCCTAGCACTGAGCCAGGAGAGTTAAAGTGGTCACAAACTGGATTATTTCTGCAGTGTGTTTTGTACCTTGGTTATTAAAAATGCTCAAGGTCCAATCCATACTGCAGAAATAATCCAGTTTGAGACCGCTTTAACTGTCCTGGCTCAGTGCTAGGGAACCCTGGGAATTGTAGTTTTGTGAGAAAGAGCTCTGGTGCCACAATGAACTACAATTTCCATGCATCTGAGGAAGTACGCTTAAGTCTAGGAAAGCTGCCAAATTTTCTTTCAGTGAGTCTCAAAGGTGCTACAAAATCTATCTCTCTATCATCATCACCATTATTGTTATCATTATTAAATCCAAATGCACCTGCAGAAGTGGACTTAAATTGGCAACACTGATATGCTGTAGACTCATTCTCTGGGGCTGGGATCTGGAAGTGTGCAGGCAATTCCCTTGAAAAACCAGGGAATCCTGGGAATTGTAGTTTGTGAGGACGGGGGGGGGGCAACCACTGTCCTCTCTCTGATTGGCTGTTAGTGTGACTCCATCCAAACAGGATTGGTTGCTCTGTAGCCTGGCTCTCAGAGGGACTCAGGGACTAAGAGAGAGAGAGAGAGAGAGAGAGAGAGACCCTTTTCTGAGGGTGGGGTGGCGACCACTCTCCAGCCCTCTCTCTGATTGGCTGAAAACTGTGAGTGTGTGACTCCAAAGGATTGGTTGCTCTCTAGCCAGCCTCACTGTGAGTCAGGAGGGAAGGTAGAGAGACCTTCTGCCGTCCGAGGACAGGAAGGGAAAGGAGGGAGCAAGGAAGGAAGGAAGAGAAGAAAAGGAAGAAAAAAGGAAGGAGGGAGGGAGAGAAGGAAAGAGGGGAAAAGAAAGGGAGGGAGGGGAAAAGCAAAGGACGGAAGGAACGGAGGAGGATGCTCCTTTGCCTTTGGGAGAAGGCTTTGCTGCTGAGGGCTCTCTTTAGGACCCAGGGGCTTTCCGGCATACAAGACAGCCCCCGACTTTGGGGAAGATTTTTCTGGGCTAAAAAGTCGTCTTGTAGGCTGGAAAATACGGTATATGAGTGTTTTTAAGCTTTGCTTCGGTCATGTCTTACAGTTTTTTCCTGGAATGCCCTACATTTTGTGGTATCTTGCCCTCCTTTGCAGTTAAGACATCTGGTCACCTTAGGGTTGCCATATCCCGCCTGGGGGCGGGACTTTCCCAGTTTGAGGCGGGTCCGCACGGTCCCGCCCCGGTTTCCTCCCAGGCCCCAGGGAGGCCTTGGACAAGGTTTAAAAATGTAGGACCTTTTTTTTGGCCAGGGGAAAAAGGTCCTACATTTTTAAACCTTGTCCTACATTTTTCCTGGTTTGGAGGACCTCAGGGATGGCAACCCTAGGTCACCTAGATTATTATAACATAAGATTGCCTGGATACAATACTGAAATCAGAAGAAATATGACTATATCTGATAGATTGTACACCATTGGCAGGTTATATGCTGTTTTGATGATGCCTGTAATGTGCCAATTTATGGTGCTATATAAATAAACAATAATAATAATAATAAATAATAACCACAAGGAGTTCTAAAACAGTGGAAATGAATATGTAACCTGAATACAGTTGTCCCTCCATATTCGCTAGGGTTAGGGGAACAACAAGACCCCCGTGAATATGGAAAAAACACAAATAACAAAAACACTGTTTTTACCTGAGAGGACACCTCTCTAGGAATCTCTAGGTCCTCCAGTGCAACTCTGTGGTCAACGTCTGACAGACACTGACCATAGAATGGCACTGGAGTAGCTACAAATGGTCTTCCAGTGCAACTTTTAGTTAAAGTTGACCACAGAGGTTTTTTGTTGGTTTGTTTGTTTTTTGTCATCTGGCTGTCTGATAATATTTGATGTGATGTGATTTGTTTTATATTTGATATTTTTAATTTGTTTTTTCTTTTCTATATGGTAATTTTATCTATTCCTCTTTTTAATTGTTATTATCTTAGAGTGTACACCTTGGGCAGGCTTTTATATACTCTTTAATTTTACCGACTTTGTACAGCGCTGTGTATAATTACAGCGCTTTAGAAATAAAGTTAAAAAAAAACAGGGTCCCTAGGCCTCAGTTACAGCAACTACAGTCCAAAACACACTGCACAAATAATCCATTTTTTAAGACTGCTTTCAATTGGCTAAGTGCTGGCACTTGTAGTTTATTGTGGTACCAGAGGTCTCTGACAGAGAAGGCTTAATGGCTTACAAAAAACAGTTTCTAGAATTTCCCTCGTACTGAGCCAGTTAAACCAGTCTCAAACTGGATTATTTCTGCAGCTGCTTTAGACCTATGTCTATCTTGATTCACAGATTAAATCCATAGTAGTAGTAGTAGTAGAAGAAGGTTTTGCCTTCTGCTTTCTGTTTCCTCTTTAATTTACCTCTATGCTCTCAACCCCTTGTAGGCAATAGCATGCTTAATATAACTGAATAAATGTTGTAACTTCCTCCTCTTTCAACACAGGGAGTTTGGTTTAACCTGCACTCCACAATGCAGGCAATGTAGTTAAAATGAGAGTTTGTTGTCATGTGCCTCCAAGTCATATTTTGACCTGTCATAGGGTTTTCTTGCCAAGTTTCTTCAGAGGGGGTTTGCCACTGCCATCCTCTGAGGCTGAGAGAGTGTGACTTGCGCAAGGTCACCCAGTAGGTTTTTATGCTCAAATGGGGAATCAAATCCAGATCAGTCTTAGTCCAACATTCAAACCACTACGCCACCCTGGGTCTCCCCAAAATGAGAACAGCACAGTGTTAATTCTATTATAATAAATAATATATAAAACTTTTATTTATATCCCACTTTTCTGTGACAGGACAATCAAAGCGGCTACAACATGTTAAAATCCACATTTACAAATTTATGTCCCATGCAAAGGCACCCCCCCCGCCCTTTGAACAAATATTAAAGGGCTCTGACAGCCTTTTTGTAGGAAAATCAGATCCCAATAAACAGCCCCGCTTCATTATTTATTTATTTATTTATACTGTATTTACATCACTTTTCTTCCAGGCTGGGACACAAGGCAGCTTCCACAACAACATATTAAAAAACATTTACAAAAAGTTTAAAACCAATTGATTGATTGATTGAAATTTTATTTCTATACCGCCGTTCCTACGATCACGGCGGTTTACAGACAGTACAAATATAATACAATACATATTAAAAAACAACATCCCAGTAAAACCCCCGATTAAAACCAACATAACTATTAAAATCCATATAGAATCAATCAAAATTACTAAAGAGTTAAAAATCCGATACAATACAAAACAACAATACTACACACAGTACACATAGGGGGAACAGTCAGGACATGTGGGAGAAAGCTTGACGGAATAAATGAGTCTTCAGGTTCTTCTTAAACGACTCCAGGGTTGGGGGCTGAGCGGAGTTCTTCAGGGAGGGCGTTCCAAGATTGCGGGGATGCCACAAAAAATGCCCTTTGCGCAGTTGATACATATTTTGTCTTGGGAATGCTTAAAAGGTTTTTCCCCCCTGACCAATTTTAATACATCACATTAAAACACTATAAAACTGATTAAAAAAACATACTCTCTTAATCCTTGTTGTTGCTGCTGTGTGCCTTCAAGTTATGTCCAGCCTTAAAACAAACCTGTCATAGGGTTTTCTTGGCAAGATTTGTCCAGAGGAAGTTTGCCTTTGGCTTTGGGTTTCCATGGCTGATCAAAGATTTGAACTTCGGTCAGTAACATCCTAATGTAACACTCAGACCAGTACACCATGCTGGTTTCCTTATTAATCCTGTCTGTGATTAACTATTTTAAGCAAATACTGCTAGAGCTGACGTTAATTCTAAATGCAGTAGCTAACAGGGAGATTTTGAAATATATTTTATATGGACTGGAGCATATAAAATTAATATAGCAACCACGAGATAAATACCTTTGTTGGCTGGCTGTGAACTTTTTCATAGAGTTAACTGCCTTGAATTAAGGAAGCATGGCAAATACAATCAAGGCAATAATTTGTTCCTGTGCACTTAGACCAAAAACATTTGGATGATTTTATTCAATGCAGTGCAAAATAAGTACCATAAAAACATAAACATCACAGTGCAAAAGAGAGACAATAGGACAAAGAGACAGAAGAGGTACCACAGCAAATTGTCACATCCTCTTTTGTATACTACAAGCTTACACACACACAAATGGCACATTTTGGCCCTATAATGCCTTTCCAGGGCCACTGATCATCCATAATACAACCTCACATATCTGGATTGGCATAAGAATAAATGTTTCCAGGTCTAGGTAACATTAGTTATGTATAGTATTATGTGGAGCCAGTGTGGCATAGTGGTTTTAGCGGTGTACTATGACTCTGGAGACCAGGGTCTGAATCCCAGCTAGGCCATGAAACTTACTTGGTGCCCTTGGGTAAGGCACATTCCCTCAGCCTCAGGGGAAGGCAATGGCAAACCTCCTCTGAACAAATCTTGCTAAGAAAACACCATGAAAACACCTTAGGGTCACCATAAGTCAGAATTGACTTGAAAGCACATAATAACAACAACATATACACACATACACAGAGACACACACACATAATATGTGCCTGCATGTATATATAATGTATATATATATACACACACACATGCACACATACAGAATGGTGGAGCCAGTGTGGTATAGTGGTTAGATAATTCAGCTACAGCTCTAGAGAACAGGGTTTGAATCTCCACTTGATCATGGAAACCCACTGGGTGACCTAGGAGAAGCCATATTTTCTCAGTCTCAGAGAGATGCAAAGACCCCCCCCCGCCCTTTGAACAAATCTTGCTCACTAATAGAGTTGTCATAAATCAGAAACAACGTGAAGGCACACACAACAACAACAAAACAAACAGAATGGTAAAGGGTGTTTTGGATTCACAAGCTCCTCTTTCCCCTCTCACTCCCTTGGCTGGAAGACGGGTGTGCCTACTCTTGTTTATTAAGCTCTACCCTGCCACCTCCTTATATCATGCCAATGACCTGGAGAACTCAAAGACTGAGCTAGTACACAATAAACTCTGACAAATTCTACCAAGCTTGTAAAGTAAAAGTTGCGTGCCGTAGGCAAAAGAGTAGGACCAGAAGTAGCAGCATGTTTTAGCTTCAAGCTCCTCTTTGCCGACAGCTGAGCATTAGGCATTTCAGCCTTTTAGAGTATTTTTAAAAAATAAACAACAACCACACAAATAGTTGAGAAACCATCAGTGGTGATGCTATCATGGGGAAATAGGTGAGGCAATCTGGCAATCCTCAGGGAAGCAGGATTCATACCCTGGGGGCCTGGATTTGACCAGAGTCTGATGTTTTCTGCCACAGTAAGGAGGAACACTTGTGGAGTTTGAATCCTATTGTCTTCCTCTGGCACTGTGAGGTTTATTATTTGTTGCACTTATATTGCATTGTACTCATTACATCAGTCAGCATGGTGAAGTGGTGGACTATGACTCTGGAAACCAGCATGCAAAGGGATCTTGTAGCACCTTTGGGACTAATAGAAAGAAAGAAGTAGTCCAGCTTTCCTGAGTCTACTTCCTCAGATGTAGCGTGCATCTATTAAACGTCATGCTACCTACCAGCTTCTCCCTTTCAGTTAGTTTCAAAGGTATTACATGATCCCTTTACATACTGATTTTCCACACTAGCTATGGGCCAGAGGAGACAGGAAAAACCTGCTCCATCCTATGTTATCTGAAGGTGGGTTAAAACCCTGCTGTCTGAACTGCCCTCACTGAAGGCAGCCCGATCACCCACAGGCTGTCTGCACTACATGATGTCAAACCATGCCTTATGATTAATATTTTTTCCACCTGCCCACCATGTATGTGCACCATTGCACAAACACACCACCAGCGACTACCAACTTCTTCCCACCAAGATGCCATTCCATTAGACACCCAGCCACCTGATCGGCCACATAGTTGCACATTGAATGCACCACCTATATGGTGCATTGGTGCATCGTGAGCCCAGTGGCAAAGCATAATCATGGAGGGCCCCCATACATGCCCCTTTCACCCCCTCAAGCCCATGCATTGTTGGACTGTCTGGTTTGTGTATGTTGTAATTAAATCCATTGCATTATTGGCCATCACATTGTTGCTGCACTAGTGCCAGGCTATTTATACACCAGTGTGAAGATGCACATTTTCTGCCTTGAGTCAGAGTATCCCATCTTCTTTAACCACCAGTTTTTAGCCCCAGAGCACAGCTTCGTTTCACTTTCCACCTGCTTTCACTTCATGTATCATCCAAATGTCCTGCCTTCAAAGTGGCTAGAAGCCACTTTATTTTGCCTGTCTGTTTCACCCCATGTCTTTGAATTCTACCACTCTGGAGACTAGGGTTTGAATCCCTGCTCGGTCATAGAAACCCACTGGTTGACCTTGGGCAAGTCACACTCTCTCAGCCTCAGAGAAAGACAAAGGCAAACTCTGAAGAAATCTTGCCAAGAAAACCATGTGATAAGTTTGTTATAAGTCAGAGTTGACCTGAAGGCACACAACAACAACAACAAACTGATTGCATCTTTGTCATCTCAGTAAAAGCCTAGGTAAGTATAGAGAGGCTTATCAGTTATCACCAGAACATTAGCCATCCAATGACAAATTGGCCACAACAACTATGAACAAATTGACTATGTGAAATAATTCAGATCTACATCAATGTAGAGATGATCCATTGTTTGGAAATCACAGGTCTTTTTTCTTCTGCTGTTGATGTTTAATCACAAAACAACACCAAATAGCCCTATCTTTGATCTTTGGGACACTGAAGCTGTAAAACACTTATTTCTAAAGATTTCAAAACAATGTAGAACAATAATAAAATATACAGTATAAACCAATGCATAAAACCATTGAATAAAACCATACTGGCCCGGCCATTAGCAAATAATCAGTGTAATTTATAACCATGGTTTGGAGATGAATTGTTGAGGAATTGACCAGTGCTTTTTAAACCATCTTCATTTGATCATATATAACAACAAGCCACAGTTAGGAGGAACTAAAAATATATATTAATGAAGTCATTTTCATGGCTGCATAGAAGGGAAAGAAGAAGTGAGGGAGAGCGATAGGAAGAAGAGGAAAAGTGGAGCATTTTAGCCTAGGGATTCATTGGTCTCATTCCCACCCATGCACATAACACTAAACTATGGTTTCATTTCAGCTCCTGGTTTCCAGAATGAAACACCATCTTAATTCTACATATTGGTGCTTCTGACAATCTTGTTTCTGACCTTATTTAATGTAAATAATAGAGAACTAAAATAGAAGAGTGAGTTCTGTATCAGGAGTGAATGATGAAAATTGGCAAAGTAATGTGAGAGGAGCTTCATTTTGTCTTTTGTCATTATGCTCAAGGTTAAGCTGTCCAGGTCCCCTCCCCCTCAGTGATGTACAGTATGTTTTCAATATCAAAGTAATGGCAATGAAGTCAGAGGAAATTTCACATATGGGGAAATAATTGCAAGTAATGTTTCTTTTTGGGAAACCAGGGGTACAAATTTCTCAGATTTCCCTCTGAGAAATCACGTAACAACAGACAACATCATCACACATTTTAATATAATGAATAGCGTTAATATGTTAGTTCTAAAATATTGAGTCCATTTAAGGGGATGGTGGGGCATTTATATATTTTTAAGTAAATTTTTGTTTTAAAAATAGTAACTAAAAAGAATGTGTTAGTAAAGCAAACATGTAGATAACCCCATAGTCTGTGAAAGCTCATACTACCAGCTTCTTTCTTTCAGTTTTTCTCAAAGTTACTATAGCATCCCTTCACATACTGATTTTTCCAGCTATGGCTTTGAATTCTGTTCCAAGCTCTGCTTTATTACCTTCTGCTCTATTTACTATTTTCTTACATGTTTAGGCAGGAATGTGAATGCTTATCTAGCCATAATAGCACCCACCCACACCCACATTATCTAGCTTATTTAGCTACAACAGCACCAGCATGCACGTTAGCAGACTGGCGGAGGCTCCGAGTTTGTAGAAGTGGTGGGGAAATGCCCTTAAGAAGCGTCTCTTAGCCCATAAGAGGAAACAGTGAGGCAGCCCAATAAGGACTGGCTATATTCAATGACCACGGGATGCAGTTAACTGATGGAGAATGATATGGAGTGCTAGAAAGTTGCATGGCTGAATGATCAGAACAGTGAACAGGAATGCTGTGTTCAGCCACATTTTGCTCCACCAGCATGAGTAACATTGGCCTGTTACAGACTGCCAAAATAAAGCTGCTTCGGGTCTCTTTGGAGGTATGCTGTTTAAATGATACATGCATCCAAAGAATCCAGAAGCTGCACCAAAGCTGCCCTCCAGTGCTTAGGAATGGAGTGTGGCTTTGGCGCAACCTCCGGACCCTTAGGACCCATGCATCATTTAAATAGCATACTTCCAAAGAGACCCGAAGCAGCTTTATTTTGGCAGTCTGTAACAGGCTATAGCAATCTTGACCTTATCCCATGTTCACTGATATATGCAACAGTAAGGTCTATTCTCACCTAAAAATGTGGTTCCATCAATGGATGGAAGTGATCCTATGCATGCATAAACTGTAGATGAGTATAAATCATTATTACACTCTCTGTTCACATAATTAGGAACTATACTTATTCCAATGTTATTTTTACCCCTGTTCTCCCACTTCTCTCTCTATGTACTTACATAGTACATATAAAGAGAGCTATTGTATGATGGATGAGACTATAGAGTTCAGCATCTCAAAGAAAGACAGAAATGCAGAAAACCCCATTGAGTGATGGAGGCCACCAAGTATCAGAGTGGTGGTAAGATGGAATAAAGCAAGAAAGTGTAAGTGGGTACATTCTTGAAATAGAGATGGCTTCACCATTGCGTTTTTGGTCCACTCCTACCCTTGTAGCCCAAGTAGCCTCCTTTGGTTCTCCTTTTTAGTTATGTTACTAGAGGGACAGGATGCATCTCAACATGGACAACTCCTACTTTAGTTTTTTTCATGTTAGTGGCAGTGATGACGAGACCACTTTCACAGGTGAAAGATGTGCAGGATGGTGCAGACACACTGTGGCAGTCTTGTGACTGTTCCTCCTGGATTTCCTGCCTATTCTCCTCCATCAGAGCTCTCTGATGCACAGCTTTTCCTTAAGGCTACCTAATACCACATACAAATGTTGTGGAGAATGAGTCTCAAACTGTGTGAACAGTCTTTGGAAAAACTGAATTTTTTGACGATTTTATCATGGGAAACTGCTAAACTACATATTCAGTTCAAGAGTGAAATTAGTGAAGAATTACATCTTAGCCCATGCTGAGTTAGAAGAAACACCAAAGCAAAATTATTTACTCAAAGAACTTTAGGAGGACCAAGGCATGATCTTTCCCTCCCTGGTTCCCACCATAGTTTAAGATTTAAAGAACAAGTGAAGATAGTAAACCTTCATTTAGTAAGGTGCTTATTTGTTAAATATTTCTAGACCCACATGGAAATAATTTTAATTATTAAAAGGGATGGATGATATGTTGTTCCTTGTTTAGTTTAGGTCAGGTTTTTTTGTTTTGTTTTGTTTTGTAGAACAGCTCAACTACTGCAGTCCACTTCAGTATTTTGATTAATTGTCAAAGCTTCATTAAAATTCATCATTCCATCTGAACAAGCTGCCTCAGGTACAATGTTCATATCCTCCAGCTTTCCAGTTTGGCAGGGACAGTCCTGATTAACTCTCTGTCATCCCACATTTTCAGCTGCTTTTAAAATGTGCCCATTTCTTTCTCCTACCACTGTTTTTTTTTTACAAAAATTTAGCGTTCAACTCAAGAGGGGAAAAGAGGGGAAGAATCTTGCCTTTCTCTGAGGAATAAGGCAAAAACAAACTACAATAACTTCCCTTAGCGTTTCTTTCTCATTAATAACTTTTGCCCTCTTGACCACACTCTGCTGTTGCTTGGGCAGGCGTTCCAGTTTTCATCTGCAAAATGTCTTTCCCTGCTTCTCTGCAGCAGCAGGCACTCCATTTCCCTCTATAGAATCCTACCATTTGTTCCACTTACAGGAGTATGTAACCTAAGGGATCACTTGAGCAGCAAATTATATTTTATTCATAGTGTTCAATAGGCCAGCTACAAATAAAGATGGCTTCCTGACCAATACCATGCTAAGTCTACAGTAGTGGGCAGTCTACTGGCACTCAATTATACTGGATCAGTTGAGCATTCAGATGCCACAAAGGCTAGTGCATTGACCAGAAGATATGTCTTTTGGCAAAATGAGCAACAGTTTTGTGAAGAAATCAGCAAATCCTTGCTGAGATGATTCATAGCTCCATCAGGAGGTCAAGATTCAAAATGTGAGTCTAAGCTGAGAGCATTCTGCTATTTACAGATAAGTATGTAAGTACATCTAACTCTTAATGGCAATGGAAATTACATATAGCTTCCATGAGCAGGTAGTTTTTCACAGATAGGAAAATAACTGCATTCAGTTGTTACAGATCAGGTACCATTTATCTTTGTAAAAAGTAAAAGGAGCAATTCCCTGTGAATCTCATTTATTTTACTTCAAGCAGTATGCCTGTTGTAATTGCAACATCGACATGTTTGTTTCTTCCTCTTTACAACAGGGTCCATCCAGGTGGTTAAACCAGGTATATGCTTCATTTATAGGAACTGGCCTGATTTGTTCTGCATTTAAATGGACCAAAAAAGGAAAAGAAAAAGAAATGGTGTTGTGCACATCAGCCAATATGAAAACCAGTGTGGTGTAGAGGTCTGAGTGTTGGATTATGACTCTGGAGACCAGGGTTCAAATTCCTATTCATCCATGAAAACTTAGTGGGTGATCTTGGGAAAGGCACATTCTCAGCCTCAGAAAAAGGCAAGGGCAAACCTCCTCTGAACAAATCTTACCAAGAAAAACCTGTGATAGCATAGGGTCATGAAAATGAGGAACACAAGAACAACATCAGAGAGTAAAGCCTGAAGTCACATGGAACCATGGAATTTTAGATCAACCTACTGGATGACCTTCAGCAAGTCACACTCTCAGCTTCAGAGAACAGCAGTGGCAACCCCTCCTCTAAAGAAATGTGCCAAGAAAACCCCATTATGGCGACCTTAGGGTCACCATAAGTCAGAAACAACTTAAAGGCACATCAACATCAATATTGCTTGATTAAGTAATTGGTGGTGATGGTGATTAAAGATTTACTAAATATCTATGGCGCGGTACAGACTACCCAAAAAGGGTGGCCTCCTGGCGCCTATTTTTCCGCCAGAGGGAAGCTGCAGCTGCCAAACTGCAAAAAGCGGTTTCTTCTCAAGCCACGGCGGTGGCGTTAACGTGTGCCACTGGTGCACTTGTTACGTAAGCTTCTTGCGGTGCTGTGCAGATGCTTACGTAACAATGATGGCGCCCATGTAATATAGGGCGCCGCCATTGTTACGCCCTCATCACATGTGAGGGTTGCGGGGCATGTGGACACTCTGCCCCCCCAGGCAACCCTAGCACATGATGAGGGCATCGGAAAGGCCCATTTGTACCAGGCTAATATGAGTTAAAAGGGGTCTGAATAAGTTATAGATCTGTTAAAGATTTCTTGTTATAGATCTGATGCACACATTGAGCTATTGTAAAATATACAGAAGTTATGAAAAGAATTCTGAAGCTCCTCGTTTTAGATCAAGGAAGATGGGCTGAACCTATGCTGAATAGGGTTAAACACTTTCTAAAATCTGAAGTTTGCAGTTTAGGTCCTCTCTTGGATTCAGATCTGAGCCTGGATGCCCAGGTATCAGCTTTGGCCAAGAGTACATCTGCACACGATAACACATGCCTCGTTTACATCCCAATTCGATTACTGCAACACAATTTCCTTTGGACTGCCTATGGAAATTGTTTGGAAACTTCAGCAGGTCCAAATGCTGTGGGTTGGGCTGCTGACTAGATAAAATTTTGTACAAATAAAGAAATGAATTGTGAAAGTACGAACAGGAACTAAATACAGTGGACTCTTGTTATCTGCTGAGGTTTGGTTCCAAGATCCCCCATGTATAACAAAATCCATGTATGCTCAAGTCCCATTAAATATAATGACACAGCAAAATGGTGTCCCTTATAAAAAAATGGAAAATCAAGGTTTGATATTTGAAATTTATACTTTTTTTGAGTATTTTCAAACTGTATGCTTGAATCCATGTATAAAAAAACCCAAGGGCCAACTGTAATTAACTATTAAGTAACGTTGCTGCACTATAAAATGGATGGTGTAAATACTGGATGAGGTAGTACAGTGCACCCGCATTATACGTGGCTTTGAGCATATGTCCAAAGCTGTGTGGGGCACAAGGGGTGGCACTTCCCATTCACATGAATGGGGCTTGAGCATCCGCGTATTTTCCCTTATGCGGGGGGGGGGGGGTCCAGAATGGATCCCCCGCGTAAGAGAAGGGCAGACTGTAAATGAACAAAATGCATATTTTCCCACACATTTTTCCAGCTCAGTGTTTTAAATGAACAATTTGAAAAGCTCTGTAAAAGAGGCAAAAGACAATACCAGTTAGCGGCTCAAGGTGGAGTATGGTTGTGTTGCAAGAGAGCTAGGCATCTTGTGTTTATGATGTTTTCTAGCACTTTTTAAGCAAGTAGTGCTGCTAGCAAATGGTATCTTAGGTCCAAAACACACTGCAGAAATAATCCCGTTTGAGACTGCTTTAATTGCCCTGGCTCAACGTACAGAATTCTGGGATTTGTACTTTGATGAGACATTCAGTCTTCTGAGTCAGAGAGCTCTGGTGCCACAATAAACTACAGTTCCCAGGATTCCCAAGCACTGAGCCAGGGCTATTAAAGCACTCTCAAACTGGATTATTTCTGCAGTGTGTTTTGGAACAAAGAGAACTTTATACACTTCTAAGAAAATACATGTCTAATAACCATATGTGGCATTAAAAAGGCTGTAGAGGTTTTAAATTTCTAGATGCTACAGGATAGTGTTACAGTAATATGTCTCAGTCACCACAGATATTAGCATTAATTGCAATTACATTTTCCTGTTTGTAGTATTTAATTTGACATAAACTTTTACCTGAATTATGACTTTGGTTGCTACCCGATAAATATGCATAATCAGTGTAGCCAACTTTTCCCTGTGGGTAGTGTAAGGCATGAAAAATAATATCTATTTTGTTGTAATTACTGAAGGAAGCTGGCTTGGTTCAGGACAAAGTATTAAACGATGGAGATCTTCAGCAGCCCATAGAAAGGGCTTTTGGCATAAAATAATTCACTTGTCACCTTCAGTTTTGCTTATTAATAGCAATAAACACAGGGTAAAGAGTAATTGATGCCTTTGTTTTTTGCTGATTTTCATCTTTAATATTTTAAAAGTAAACAATCTTCCTGCCATTTTTCAACTTTCTCTTTTCCTTTTTGGTCAGACTACAAACAATTTATAGCAGTCTAAATACCCTAAAGGTACCCAATCCCATCTGATCTTGTATGCTAAACAGGGTCAGCTCTAGTTACTTCTTGGGTGGGAGATCACCAAGGAATACCAGGTGCTCTAGGCTATACTGTAGAGGAACGAAATGGCAAACCCACCTTTGAGTATTCCTTGCCCAAGAAAACCTTATGACATTCACGGGGTTGCCATACGTTGACAGTTGACTTGAAGACACATACACACACACAAACTAAAACAATTATAAAGCTATCGGAACAAAAGAAAATCTTCAAGTCGTTCAGGAAGATGTAGCTTGTTGACTACATAAAGACACGATCGTCCCAAGCACTTTCGGATACACAGTCGGCAGAGTTGGACAAGTCGAGGAGGGCCTGCAGCAAAATAAAAAAAATTAAGGGGGTGTAGGAATTCAGAATAAAGTATATATTAATGGAGAAAAAATACTGGTGGTTGACCCTGGGATAGTGAATCTAACTTGGGGCCCAAACAGACAGTCCAAAATAAAGCTGCTTCAGGTCAATTTGGAGGTATGCTGTTAAAATGATGCATGCATCCTAAGAGGCCGGAAGTCATGCCAAAGCCACGCTCCAGTCCTAAGGACTGGAGCACAACTTTGGCACAGCATGTGGCCTCTTAAGATGTGTGTGCCATTTAAACAGCATACTTCCAAAGTGACCTGAAGCAGCTTTATTTTGGTCTGCCTGTTTGGGCCCTTGGTCAAGTGCAAGTCATATACATGACTTGACCTTCCAGATATTTTTGACCTACCTATTCCACCAGCCCTACCAGCATAGTCAAGTATGAGAAATTGTGGGAGGTGTGATCTAAAATCATCTGGAGATTGGCAGTTTACATCTCTCATTTAATTCAGTACAGAAGCTGTTAAACCACTGTAAGCATAGCACATTTTAGGTATGACATGAATCTGATTATTACAATCTAGCCTAGACATTGATGAGGATGAAAATTTGAGCTATAGATCCAGAGTAGAGAAAATACAGCCTTTAATACCCTTCAAATTTACTTTTAGGATCTCAATCTCCACAAAGTTGGGGGGGGGGATTGTTTGTTTTTTACAAAAATGCTCCCATACCTCTGACAGGATAGGTGGGAGTAATGTCACCATGGGTTATTTTAAGGTGCCTCTGCACTTCAGAAATAATGCAGTTTGACACCACTTGAAGTATGCATCTACACTGTAGAAATAATGTGGTTTGATATCACTTTAAGTGCTGTAGCCCCATCCTATGGAATCCTTGGATTTATAGTTTTACAAGGTCTTTACCTTTCTCTGCCAAAGTGTGCTGGTGTCTCGCAAAACTACAAATCCCAGGAGTCTGTAGGATGGAGCCATAGCAGTTAAAGCAGTGTCAAAGCAGTGTTGGTGCACCCTTATACTCAGGAGATGCCTGTCTTTAACCAGAAAGTAAACCAGAACTTTTGGGGGTGGTAGGCATAACAAAGAGGTGTAGATAAACACCTTCAAGATCCTGCAGGGCAGGGGCCAAGTCCCCAGCCCCTGGCAGCTGTACACCCCTGACGTAGATGAACCCTACAATGTAAAGATTGCAATTTCCCATTTGGGAGGACTGTATACATCAATACATGCTTCCAGAGATTTAAAACACTACAAGAATAGTTTCCTCGATTTTCAGACATATGCTTTCCCTACTTCCTAATCTGTGCAAGCCTGATCTGATTGGGTCAAATCCTTTAATGGCTAGTCATGGATATTTATGCATCCAAACAAAACATAATAAATCAGTTAAACAATAAGGCTTAATCATTTGCAAGAAAGAAGATGAAGGGAAACCTTTGAACCTTACCTTCTCGAAGCAACAGTGCTCGTTCAACAGAACTATTTGGTGCAGCAAGATCAAGGGCACATTTATATTCAGAATTTCTGCACTTCAAGTTGGCCCCATAGTCTGTTAACAAGTTGATGATTTCCACACTAGATTTTCTAGCTGCTGCATGAAGTGGGGTATCCAGCCGCTTACCCAGGTCAACACTAGCTCCTGGGGGAGAATGCATTGAGATTAAAACAAACTGGTTAGCTCTACATGGATGCACAATGAAGCAAACTGAAAATTGAATTTCTGTCTTCAGTTTGTCCCTTATTGGTGTTGTGAAATAACTATTTACAGGTGGTGTAGTGGTTTGGATCTTAGGCAAGGACACTGGGAGACAAGAGTTTGAATTCCCCCTTATCTATGGAAACCCACTGGATGACCTTGGGTGAGTCACACTCTCTCATCCTTGGAGGCAAAGGCAAACATCTTATATGACTAAGTCTTGCAAAGAAACTCCTCTGATAGGGTTGCTGTAAGTCAGAGTTAACTTGAAGGTACATAATAATAACAACAACAAAATCCAAAACATCTTAGTGTTAAAGCTTTAGCTGAGAGAACAGGTATCAAATGGTAGCAACATGAGAAGTGACATTCAGGGAAAGTTGTCCATTCCAAACCAAATATATACTGTATCAAATACTGTAAACTAAAGGTTTTGATTATAAGAGACTTGTTTTAAACATCTTATAATTGTAAGTATTGAAACTTTTAAGATTATCATATGGGGGATGGGACAGTGATTGTCTTATCCTTCCTACATGATTGTGGGAAGGACTTTCATACAACATTGTGCTTATCAGGACACTGTCCCGTCTGAAAAGCACGAGTGACAGTGATCGCGTGAAAGCCTACCAAATGACATTGCACTAATCCTGTCATTGTCCTGTCATTGAAGTGGCATTGCCCCAGCATTTTTGCATTAATGGGAATTTGCATTAATGCGGTGCCACATCAATGACAGGATAATGACAGAATTAGCATGTACAATATGAAAGGCTTTCGCACAATCCCCCCCATCAATGGGATAAGGATGGGAGAGCGATCCCAACCTTGTTCCATCTGAGTGTGATAATCTTCATTGTCTCCAGATATGTAAAGGACTTCTGTGTTTTAAATGACTGAAAAATGTTAGATAGGCATGTATGTGTGCAAACAGGCATACAACACACATGCTTCACACAAAAAGAGGAAAAGGAGAACAGTAATTTCCTAATGAGAAAAATAAAATCAAAGAATGAGAACTGTCTGAGGGTGTACATACAAATGTCCCTCCCCAACACACACATACCTAGTTCCAAAAGTTTCTTGACACAATCTGTCCTCTGATGCACACAGGCCACGTAAAGTGGTGTTCCGTGCTGTGGATGTTCTTGGTCCATATCTACATTATTGTCTAAAAGGATCTCCATACACTCTCTGTGGCCTGTGTAAAGATAGATTGGAGATGAACTTGATGAACTATAATGCTGCAGGAGACACTCTTTAGTCCTGTATCATCAGACTTTCCTGAGCACATATTTGCACAATGCCAAAAAGAGAGAAGGCAGCCCAGTGCCATAGGTGCCTGGTGGCCTATAACCTATAGGTCAAGGGATTATGCAAAATAAAACACAGCTAGGTGTTGCAAACAAGAGTAACATGGCGTAAACTTTAGGAGAAGGCAAGGGGTTGCCTCTGTTATGTAAGAAATCCAAGATTCTGGTTTCTAACTATAATCATTCAAAATCGTGCTGTTACCTCTTTTGATAGATTCATGGATTGGTGAAGTGAAGTGATTCTCCAGCTGTGGCCTGGCACCATATTCAAGCAACATGTTGACACAAGCCGCACTGCCACTGCAGCAAGCATTAAACAGAGGTGTGATCCCATCTATGGTGGCTGCATTCACCTACAACACAGATCTAAGTCAGAACCGGGCAAAGAATGGATGCCGTTAGAGATCTAATCACATTGTATCAACGGACTCTCAAGAACTTGCTTCATTTTCCATACAAGATTATTAATACATTGCAGATCTTCCTCTGTTAAATTGATCAATATCGCAGTTATAGGAGAATGGTCAGAGATGTGTGCTAGAAAAAGGCTAATCTATGGATTCTGGAGGTGCTAAGAACCACAAAAACATCCTTGGGAAGTCATACTTTTCCAAACCCTGTAATAGAGAGAGAGGGTAAAGATAAATCCATGAGATGCTCTCTTGGGGCTTCCAATACCAGACATGATAAGATTATTGATCAATACATGGCACGTCCTTATTTTTTTTTTAAACCCATAGTAGGAGTAAGTAATCTTATGGAGACAAAATTTATTCCTGTGAAATATTTAATTTTTTTAAAGTTACATTAACATTTCATCAGACAGAATGGAAAAGTGGTTCATGGAGAGATCATTTCTACAATTATGATCCAGTGACTGTGGATTGTATGAATATTTTAATAAACCCATGCTTCTTCCATCATGGAACAATAAATAGGGCTTCCACAACTCACACAGACCTCCATATAGGACATCTTTCGGATGCACTTAGCTTTTGCAAGATAGCTGCATCACATGCCCCGCCCAGTACACACCCAGGTCCCAGGCTATTATTTCTGTGTGATTATTTTCTTCTGCAGTCAAGCCTCTGTATCCATGGATTCCTGAAACCATCCATAGGTTGAAAATATTCAAAATAATACAAAATAATTCCAAAATGCAAACCTTGATTTTGCAATTTTATATAAGGGACACCATTTTACTATGCCATTTTATATAAAGGGACTTTTGAGCATCCACAGATATTGATATCCATGGGTGTGAATGACAAGGGCAGACTATATCATGACTTCTTCATCTCAATGGCTGGTCTTGGTCTTAACCAAGGAAGGGGAAATACAGCCCTCAAATGTTGCTGGACTGTAATTTCTCTTTGTTTTAATTAGATGCAGTAATTTGTTTTAATTAGATGCAATATGCCTTTAATACAATGGAATCACTAGGAGGGTGCAAGTTTGTGAACCACACTAGGTGACAGCCCAAGGGGGTCTACACCCAGTGGGACTGGCACAGCAACTGGGCAAGCAAGAAAAGGCATTGCGTACTGTTCTTGTTTGCCCAGCAGCCACACGAGACCCCAAATGGCTATCCAGCACTGCACTACCACCACCACCCTACCAGCAGACCAAGCAGCCACACTGGATCCCAAACCACCGCCAGAGGCCACAGTACCACCCCCAAGCAGTAAGACATCACTGCACCCCCCTACACTGCATGACACCAAGCACAGGGACACCAACGCTTTGGTCCTATGCAGGAAGAAAGGTGGGATATAAATTAAATAAATAAAAATAAACTTGTAGCTATAAAATACAGACATTTGGGAAATCAGCATTAGGATAGGGGTAGTAATAACTGCAATCTTAAAAATATTGAGTGGATTATTTAGGGTTTTTTTGTTCCCCCCAAAAAGTAGCAAAAAGCTACAGTGTTTTTGTTTTGTTTTGTCTTGTCTTGTTTTTTTTGCCAGGAAGAGCCCTGCCAGACCACAAGAGGGGTCTATCTCATCAACAATTTGTATCTTGAGACAGCTTCTTGGATACCTGCAAGCAAGAGGGCACAAAATCAATTTTCTCAAGCAGTTGGTATTGAAAATTACACCGGCTTTAATTCCAGTTAGCTATCACAGCTAATAGACATTGATGGGCTGTCTTTCGTGAATTCCTCTAGGCTCCTTTTGTAGCCATGTCTGCTAAGGGCCATTGCCTCTTGATGTTACAGTGATTCCATTTTTATTATATTCACAGGTTGGACTTTTTCAGATTGTTCTCTCCTAGGTAGGAAAAAAACACGTTTTTCTCTTCAGTTTTGCCACATGTTATAAATCTCTATCTGGCTCACCTCCTATTTGATTACCTTTATTTCTAAGCTACAATGACAGAAATGTTTTAGCCTTTATTTATAGGAAAGGTACTTCATCATGGCTGCCTTCTTCTTCAATATTTTGAGCCTCATGATATCCTTTCAAGATGGGGGTGACTAGAACTGAAAACTGCAGTCAGAATTCTGTATCATTTACATTAAGTATGCTTAGCTGTGCAACCTCTCCTGGCCTGACCTGACACAAATGTCATTCACCCATGTGCCATTTGCTGGCAGAATGGGCCTCTTTCTCCCCATACAGTTGATGCCCAGTAAAGTAGGTTGGAAGGAGTTACAATTGTGGCACTAGTGTCACAATCATGACTAAGTAGCTATCATGAATATGAAACTGTAATGGATGAGTAAATCTTGGTCACTTGTTTCATATTCATGATCACTATTTATTGTGATACTATTGCCATCATCATAACTCCCTGCCAAACCTACTTTACAGGGCATCAGCTGCATGTGGAAAAAGAGGTCCATTCTGCAAGCAATCAGACTATAGGCGAATGATGCTTCTTCCATCATATACATAGCTAAATAGCTGATACCAAATTCCAGCCTATACTCTAGCAAAATGTGCTGCATCATAACAGATTATTACTCTAGCAAAAAAGATGGGAGCATAGGAGTAGCTCCCATCAATATCACATAATAACTTGATGATTATGACATGGCATCGCAATTATCCCATGAATAAAGAGGAATTCTAGCACCGCTTCTTATTCATGGAAAATCCCTGCTATGCTCCTGTCTTTTTTGCCATCTCCATAGTTTTCATGCTTCCTGTTATCCGTATAAATGTAAAGTTCAGATATTGAATACTTCACCTTTGATGATGACACTCCCATTAGTGTATAATGAATCCCCCTGCTCAGTCCCCTTTGAAAAAGAATACCTCATCATAATGAAAGGTGATGCATACTGTAGTACTCACATGAGCTCCATGTTCCAGTAACACTTTTGCACAAGCAACATGGCCACCCAGGCATGCCTCATGTAGGGCAGAAACACGGTCTATTGTAACAATGTTCACATTGAATCCCTAGAATTCAGAATAAAGTCATGTAAGTTTTCCAAATAACAACAAAAAGCATTATTCCAACTGCTCTATATTGTGATCATAGGGAGCCAGCTTAGTACAGTGGTTTCAGCAGTGCTGGGCTAGGACACTGGGAAACCAAGGTTCAAATCTCTGTGGGACCATACAAACCCACTGTGTGACCTTGGGCAAGTCACATTCTCTCAGCCTTAGAGGAAGACAAGGTCAAATCCGGTTTGAAGAAATTCTGCCAAGAATACCCCAGATAGGGTTGTCATAAGTCAGAAATGACTTTAAGGCATGCTACTACAACAATTATCATTTTTATAGTTCAGTAAAACTTCTCATTAAAACATAATTACAATGGTTACTTAATTTTTTTGATGATGATGATGATAAATTTAATCCAAGAGGTTTAACTCATGGGCCAGCCACTGTCTCTCTGTTTTACCTGCCCCATAGAATTTCTATGAGGATAAAATCTGGGGGCATGGTAATGAACAACATTTTGAGCTCTTTGGAGGAAGAACAGGGGAAGATGGAACAAAGAAGAGAAAGTTTAACACCACAAATTACTCTACATTGAAATCTGCTCACTAGTGTGAACCTATTTATAGTTATGCTTGCTATGACGGAAGGTTTAAATGACTGGACATCTGGTGAATAGGTGAAACAATGTGGATATTTTGTGTTAGTTAGCGGGCTTAGCTTTTCCCAGGGGGGTGGTTGGTATGGTGGTGAACCTGTGTAAGGACAGGCAAATACAAATTAGCAAAGCTGTCCATGAGTGCAGATATGTGTGCGGAGTGTGAGCAAAGATTGTGGAGAATTGAAAAATCATATGCTTCAGAAAAATAATATATTTTTAATATGGTAAGTATGCTGTATTTTGAAAAGATTGTTACATGATGCTTACATAGCTACTTTCTAGCTGACTTTTTCTCCTGCTCTCCATTAAAATAATGGCTTAAATCATGACTAAAGTAGACTCGTTGAATCAATGGGATTTGCCTATGTGTTGACTCACATTTAAACTATTGATTAAATGGGTCTACTCTAGTTGGGATTCACCAGCAGGATACCTGCAAATAATTTCACCATAGTATATTCCTGAAACAAATCTAGAAAACGATTCCATTTTGCTTAAAGATTTAGTTGAAATTATACACTAAATTTTAGAAGCAATATAACAATATCAACATTATTTGTTTTTACTCATGTGGATAAAGGTTAGTTTAACAAAGGAAGGGAATAAATTGCAGAAGCAAAACTACTATGATACCTAAGAAAATTTTACAGAGGTATTACAAATATATTTTCAAACATAATCATTTATGATTTGTCAGTGACTACTGACAATTAATCAGTGACAACACTAATCCAGAAATTGTAGATATTATGACAATGGAACCCTAAGCATATCCATGTAAGTCTGAATTCACTGGGACCACCAGGTTGTTTAGTATAAGACTGCATGATTTAGTTACTTGATTTGGAACTTTCTAGTAAATACAACTTTATCTTCAATTTTTAATTAATCTCAATAATTTAAACAAGATGGAGAGTACATGAAGTGTTTGTGGGGTGGCAAGCACTGCTCAGTTTACCTTGTATTAGTACATTTCACATTTTATTCATTTGTGTAGTTTGTAATATGATGTTGGAATATTTGTAAAAAATATATGCTTCATTAAGCATCAGAGGTCTTACCTGTGCTATCAAGGTTTTCAAAGACAGTAGGCGCCCTTGAAATGCAGCTTCATGAAGTGGAGATCTATCTGCCCATGAGCCTATGAAATAAGGTTGTTTAAAATAATTGTAACAAACAGAAATGTAGAGAAGCAAATATATTGTCAGATTTTCTTTATGAGATGACATTGTTTTGGCAATTCTGGAAGGCAAATAGCACCCTCAAGTCTTATCCTTCCTCTGAATAATATGTAGGTCCTTGCCTCAACTTGGCAGTTTCTGATTATGGTGTGTGTGTGTGTGTGTGAGTGTGTGTGTGTGTGTGTGTGTGTGTGTGTGTGTGTGTGTGTGTGAAAGAGAGAAAGAGTGCAGATATACTGCCTTAACATATAAATGATCTTATATTTTATTGCAGTAGAGAGGAATTTGACACAAAACTATCATTTTCATGTGTTTTCCATCTAATTCCATTTTTGCACTCCATTCACAGTCTCATATGTCTTCCATTTACTCACCCACATCTTTCCCCTTTAACCTGGGAATAGTAATATACTACATTGCAAGATAGCTCTTTAAAATATAAATTGCTTTAAAAGGATGACTGAAGCACTGTATAAAAATACTTATACCTGTAATAAAGAACACTAACACTAGAACATTATAGTAATATAACACTACAGGAATATAGAGTTTAGTTCAAGGGAAGTAATAGTGCCATTCTGTTCTGCTTTGGTGGAATATTGTGTCTATTTTTCAGCACCACAATTCAAGATCAAGAAGGATATGAAAGGATGAGAGGTGTCTAGAGGAGGGCAACCAAAAAGGTATTTTTAATGGTATCTCTTGAAACCATGTCCTGAAGGGTGGCTTAGGAAGCTGGATAGGTTTAGCCTGGAGAAGAGAAGGTTAAGAGGTGACATGACAGTCATGTTTAAATATTTGAAAAGGTGTCGTGCTGAAAATGGAGCAAGCTTGTTTTCTGCTGCTCCAGAGAATAGGGCATGGAGTAATGGATTGAAACTACAGGAAAAGAGATACCACCTCAACATTAGGAGGAACGTCCTGACAGTAAGAGCTGTTTGATAGTGGAACATAATCCCTCGGAGTATGATGGAGTCTCCTTCTTTCGAGGTCTTTAAACAAAGGCAGGACAGCTATCTTTTTGGAAGTGTTTTGGTTATGTCTTCCTGCATAGCAGGGGGTTGGACTAGATGGCTCTTGAGTTCTCTTCCAGCTCAATGATTCTCTGATTCTAAGAACCAACCAAATACATAAATAATATTAAGAATATAAACTAAGCTAGGTATGGCCAATCTTTGACTCCTAATGTCAAAGGAACTCCTTGTATCACTCCCTCTCTCTCCCTAATGATATCCATGCCTCAGGAAACACCTTCTAGCCTGTTTCTCCTCCTAGGTTTTGACAAGGGGGAACCTGACTTCCTTTTACTGTTTGTGCCTGAACTTTGAAGGCTAAAAGAAGGAAATTTAAAAATAACCAGAATGTATTGTGGTCAGAAGATAACTATAAGGCCTAAAGGAAAATAGTTCACTTAGGGCCTAAGCAGAAGAACACAATACCCTGCTTCTGAACCAGGTTAGTCTACAGGCCAGTGTGACAGTGGGCAAGTGTTTACGCTGCTACCGTGTCATGGACCTACTGCCACTGCCTTTTACCTGCTGCTGCTGCATCTTTTCTGAAGACACCCTGCACAACCCATAAGGTAGAAACAAGGCACCTGACTACACCCACATGGCCAGGTAACTCCTTCTGACATCAGAGACTGCCGCGAGGACATTCAGAAAAGATGTGATAGCAGATGTAGGTATGGGGCAAACTCAGTGTCAAACAGCCAGTAATTTTGGAGCCGATTAAGGCCCCTTTGTGCTGGGATTAGTCCTGGATAACTGATCCCAGTCCAGGGCTAATTGCCTGCATCGTCCACACAGGACAACACTAGGCCAAGGATAATATAGGCCATTTGGCCCATGAAAACAGGCCCTTAAACATAGAAAATGTTGCAGGCTTCTAGTGATTTGAAGTTAAGTTAAACAAGTACAAACCTTCTGAGCCATATTCCAAAACATCTTGACTTGTTCTATTGGTATAACAACTAGAAGACATGAACAAGATGCTAAGAATAATTGTAATGTACATAGTTTGGAAACAATGTTTGCTCCGTATCTTGTATGTATGTCATTGACTGTTGTTGTCCAATTGCTGCCACTTCTTGGGGTTTTTTTTAAAACATTCTATACAATGTTGTTTTCATTCATTGTTTGGTGTGGAACCCTGGGCTTTCAAAACAGAATCTACCCAGCATTGGGACAGTACAGACCGAAACGGCCGGCTGGAGTCACCCGTTTTAACTTCGGAAGGACACTGCAGTTGCCAAACTGTGTGGTGTCCTTCCACAGTAAAAAGACCCCGGTTCTTCCATGTTCTTTTTGTGGCCATTGGCACACTCGTGACGTACGCAACGTGCAGCAACATGCAGAAGCTGTGTGGCGTCGGCGTCATCATGGTGGCTCCCATGTGGACAGGATGTCACTATAATGACGCCACCCGTATGGACTAGGGTTACGGAGCATGTGGTTGCCATGCACTCTGGAACCCTAGTATCTGCGTCGGCATGCCACTTTTGGCAGATGTGTTTCAGACCACAGTGTCATTAAATAAACTGTTGACATCAGTCTACTATCAGATTCCATTCAGTTAAATAAAATTCACTTTTAATTACTTAGCTGTACTAGCCGAAACCAAAAAAACAAACCAGAATCTTACTGTAACAACAAAGAAGGAGCTCCATGGGAACAAGAGGGAGAAATGTGTTTATTAATTTTAATGAATGAGAATTAAGCCCACCAGGAATTTGAAATTGTGTACAGTTTAATTAGGTAATAATAATGCTTGATGTTTAGTTTGATAATGACTCTCAATGGACTGGATATGTAGTTACTAAATAAAGGTTTTCTGCATTTTAACTACTGAAACCCAAGTTTCTGAACATGGTATCCTGCTGGATTTGTCAGGGTACTTCCATAGAAATCTGCTCTGGCTTTTATTCCAGGTTTGACAGAAGCTATACAAGGGATTGAAGCTATATGGGAGATAGAGTGTGTTCACTTGGATAGTTCATTTGAAGGCTGGAATAAAAATCCAAGCGGATTTGCCATAAATCTTACATGGAAGCCAACTACTGCCCCAGAGGAGGGACTGAAAATTTTCATGGTTTCAACAGAGTAATTTAAATGATAGGATTTGAAACCTTCCATAATATCACAAGAAAAGCACGCGTAGCTTAAAGAATTTTCACACTTAATAAATTTATTTGGCATTTTGATGGCATAAAGTAGACACAGAATAATGCACACATTGTAAAATGTAAAGGCTAACAGTGAGTACAACTGAGAAATTCTCAATTGGTAAAATGCATACATGAAGTAAAATGTGTAAGTAAGATGTGTATATTAGTTTAAATTCATAAATAAATGCTTATATAAGGACAATACATTAAAATATGCTTCTGCTGAAACATGAAGGCTGATATCCTTTGAATGCAGTAAGAATCAACCCTACTGTGGTTTACTTCTGAGTAAACATGCATAGGATTGCCCTGTAAATGGATGCCTTCTTTTTGTGGTAACACTGGTCAGTCGGAGCCAAATCTAGGTCACATTAAGCAAAAATCCACGTTCACTTTAGCCCTTAATTGATGCAGCTTCAGCTTGAAGTAACTGGATTCTGAATCTCTCTGTTCAAATATCTTTATGTTCTTAAGCCAGTAAACTCAAAAAAGCAAATATTACCTTACTTGTGACACTGTAAACAAGTAGTGTGCTAAACTACACATTAGTGCAACATGTGATAGTTTAAATATAACAGTGAAAACAAGAACGTTCCCAACCTATAAATAACTGTGCATGCCGTATTGCTGTAAGTACAACCTTCATACATATGGCCACCTAATTTCTTTTCATAAAACATTTCTATGAAAACATACCTCCCTGAAACATATGACAAATGTAATTCCCATAAACTGCATCTCTTACTTCTTCAGGTACTGAAGGCATTCCAGGAGGGGGAAAGCTTTTTAAAAGGTCCTGAAGGTCTAGCACGTCTAGCTCTTCTTTTAAATGGTGTTGCTTTAAAGCTTAACAGTAATCATGAACCTGTAATCTAATTGGGGCAGAAGTAAAGTAGTCAGGAGGACTCTGTCTTGAAAGATGATACTGTATAGACAGAGATGTAAGAAGGAACATAGCAGACAAAAAGATGGTAGAGAGCTGACATCTTTGTGTGTGTGCATGCTTAATGTGAAGATTTAAAAATTATATGAATGAAAAACTTGTGTGTATGTATGTGTGTGTGTTTATTTATTTATTTGTGTAAAAATAAAAAGGCCTTCAGTGAGACAAACTGGTGTGTTATAAAATATATACGGTATAAAAACATTCAGTGACTGGTAGGACTGCAGTCTAGCCTATGTACAGAATGATTTAGCATCACTAGAAAATCCAGATAGAATTGTTGCCTGAGTTGATTATGTGATTTGTGAGTTCAACCATAAGTCTAACTGGCACCACTTACAGTCTTACAGTCTTTAAAATTTGTTTCACATATGCAAGGTGAAGCAAACACAGCCATTTTCTGGGGAAAGACAAAGTTGGCTGAGTCCTGAACGTAGAAGAAAATGTTCAGGATCTAAATAGACCCAAATTAATTCATAAATATACATTCTACAGGTGGAAAATGACCTCCCTCCAAAATTCAGAGTTTGTTTGGGAGTTACCCAAAGTAGCTTATGATTTGGTTCCAAGACCTTAGTACAGTTTTCCGTTCAGTCCCATTAGTCAACACATCCAGTTGGACTATTTGCACTCAGATGTGAATTTTTTAAATAGCATAACAGACAGAGAAAAACATTTTATTTCAGTAATGAAGAGAATATAATACTCTCTCAACAGCATGTGGACCAAATCCTTAATCCCCCCCCCAAAACCTCCTTTAAAAGTCTTCAGTCCCCATTTTAAAAAAAAACAGAAAAATTGTCTGAAATCCACCACAAGAACATACATTATTTCTACCGTACAATCAGCTCAGTCTTTCAGATGGCCAAAAACAGCCTCTATACACACACACACACACACACACACACACACACACACACACACACAGAGTCAGTCTTTCAGTCAACCACTGATGGATTGAAAGTATTAAAAAAATATAAATTCCAAAAGGCAAACTTTGATTTTGCTATTTTATACTGTATAAGAGACACCATTTTACTACGTCACTGTACTGAATTGAGCTTGAGCATCCATGGAGTTTAGTATCCACAGGTGATCCTGGAATCAACCCTTGCAGCTACCAAGGGCATTTTTATATATAAAAATGAAATGAAATGAAATAAGCAAAATTGAAAGTCATTTCTAGTTTTGCATCAGCATTATTTTCAGCATCAGTGAAATCCACTGTGGAACAATGAGCAAACATTGAAGTTTATCGCACTGGGGTTAAAACGTTCCCCGGTGCATTCTAATGTGCACGCACGAGGCCGCACACGGAACATGATGGGAACGCGATGGGGCCCAGAACCTCATTTTACCGCACAGCAGAACGCCGCCTTTGCCAGCGGGCGTTCCCATCGCATTCCCATTGAGTTTCAGAGGGCACCATTTCTGGAAATGCTTTGAAACAGTTTCCAGAAATGGCGCCCTCTGGAACTCAATGGGAACACAATGGGAACGCCTGCCAGCAAAGGCGGCATTCCGCTGTGTGGTAAAATGGGGTTCTGGGCCCCATCGCATTCCCGTCACGTTCCGTGCGCGGCCCTGTGCGTGCACGTTAGAACCGGGGAATGTTTTAACCCCAGTGCGATAAACTTCATTGTCTCCTGCCCCAGCACAGTTGCACTCCTTGCTTAAAATTGTGGTATACAGTCATAACCTGATTTCTTCTGACACAGATTTATTGACTTCACTAGGACACATCATTTATACTTATAATGATGTTGCAGAAAAGTGAGTCCTCATTAAGAAAGCTACTTTGAGTCTCATATTTATATTTTACTATGTGATCCACTGTTTATATTTGTAAGGCTAAAACAAACTCTTAGGGAAGAAGCAAGCAATAAAAAAGATTTCTGATTAAGCAAATTTATATTAAAATGAAATGTCATTTATGTGTTACCTTAATATGTTTATAGTCATAGGCAGCCATAAACTACTGGTCCCAACTAGACTAGACTCAATGAATGAATTGCTGAATAATAAGTTAACACTGAAAGCAAATCCCATTAATTCAAATAGCTCTGATTGAGGGTGTATTTACGGCCTGGTACATACCGTCCCTTTAAGACACCCTCATCATATGCTAGGGTTGCCTCGGAGCAGGGCTTCCACATGTCCCTCAACCATAGCATGTGACGAGGGCGTCAAAATGGTGGTACCCTGTACACACAGGCGCCGCCATTGTTACGCAAGCGCTGCGCAGCATCTGCATGATGCTGCGTAGCACTTGCTTAATGAGTGCGCCAGTGGTGCACTGTGGCACACTTATTACACCACCACCACACCACCATTTTTGTGGGTTCTTTTTTCACCTGTGGGAAGCTTCGCCATTTGGTGGCTGAGACTTCCCTCCGGTGGAAAACCAGGTGCCGGCAGGCCACCCTTTTTGGGCGGTCTGTATCCCGCCTACATTGCAGAATTAAAGCAGTTTGACACCACTTTAACTGCCATGACTCTGTCATACAAAATCCTGAGTTTTGCAGTTTGGTAAGCCAGTGTGATGTAGTGGCTTCAGTCTTGGACTATGACTCTGGAGACCAGGGTTCAAATTCTGGCTCAGCCATGAAAACCCACTGGGTGACTCTGGGAAAGTCACATTCTCTCACCCTTAGAAGATGGCAATGGCAATGGCAAACTCTCTGCATGATAGGGTTGCCTTAGGGCAGGTCTGAACAACTTGGTAGCAGGCAAGGGACAAAATTTAATAGGGCTAAACTTCTTTGGGCTGCAGCTAGACTTTTAGTGTAGTGGTTCAAAATTCAATTTTGGCGATTTAAGTACAGTGGCATAATTTTCCTGTTATAATAAAAAGCCATAGAAAGATGGAGTCACTTTGGTTAAAAGAAAAGCTTTTAAAATGAGGCTTAGAAACTAGAGGGAACTAGAGCATAAAGTAATAAGTGCATTGTGACCTGTAAGGAGCTGGCACCAGCAGAAGTAGACATAACACACAACTTAGATAAAAATGCAACTGTTGAAGGTTAAAGGGAAGGTTACTGAAATCTACTAAATTCCTGAGGAAGGGGTAAGGAGTGATGATGCAGTTATTAATATATGCATAATTCTCTGTCTTGATTGTAAGAATTCTGTATGTTTAAATTGTAATTAACCAATGAGATGTGATGGAAAGTTTCTTTGTGTAATTGACTATAAAATTAAGCCATCTTGTCTTGTTCTGGGCCTCAATTTTGGAACTTTGAAATCCACTGAGGACATTATTCTTTGCTGGTTTTAAGAATAAAACTGGAATTTTCAACTTTCTGGGTCCTTTGCCAATTCCTGGTTTCGTCCGTGGACCTGTGGCTTTGTGAGAGAAGGCCCCAGGTTCCTAAGGTTCCCATGGTTTTTATTATTAAATTGAGAGTTATCTATAACATTAGAAGTTCACTTTCCAAGTTTTCACTTGAGGGGTGAGCGTTCGCCTGGCCTCTGTCACCACTGCCCAGCTCTTTTCCTTTACAAAGGCTCATTTGTAAAGTGCTATATAAAACCTATATAAATAATTAAATATAATAATAATAATAATAATAATAATAATAATAATAATAATAATTTTCCGGGAGAAAGCTGGGCAGCAAAGGAGCCTTGGGTTCTAAAGTATAGATGCAGACTGAAAGAAAGAAGCTGGTAGCATGAGCTTTTTTGAGCCTACTTCCTCAGATGCATGAACTTTCAGTTAGTCTCAAAGGTGCTACAAGATGGGTAGAGGTGCCTTCGGCAGCCGCAGCCTTCAGAATCCCACGTAGCTGTTACCTGGTGGGACTCCAAAGACACTGCCATCCCCCAACCCAGGCCTTTAGAGTGAAAGAGAGGGAAAATGAACAGAGGGGGGTTTCCCCACTCCAACTTTATGCTATGTTCTTGTGGGATAAGCTGGCATGGCAAAGTGATTTAAGCATTGGGCTATATCTGGAAACCAGGGATCGAATTCCTGCTCCACCATCAAACCCGCTGGGTCACCTTGGGCAAATCACATGCTCTCAGCCTCAGGGGATGGCTCCTCTGAACAAATCTGGCCAAGAAAAACCCATGATAGGTTTGCCTGAGGGTCACCGTAAATCAGAAACGACTTGAAGGCACACAACAATGACAACAACAATGCTTCAAGAAAGAGCCAGTGTGGTGCAGTGTTTTGAGCATAGGACTATGACCCTGAAGATCAAGGTTTGAATCCCTGCTTGGCCACGGAAACCCACTGAGTGATGTTAGGCGAGTCACATTCTCTTGGCTTCAGTAGGAGGCACTGGCAAAAACCACTTCTGAACAAATCTTGCCAAGAACCCCGTGATAGATTCACCTCAGTGTTGTCAAACATCAGAAACTACTTGGAGGCATACAACAACAACAAGAAAGCCCCAATAGGAAAGCCAGAGTGTTGTAAAAGTTTAAAAATTGGAGACCAAGGTTTGAATCCCCTCTCAGCCCACTTGGTGACCTTTGATAACTCACACTCTCTCAGCCTCAGAAGAAGGAAAAAGCCCTCTCTGAACAATTCTTGCCAAGAAAAATGTGATTAGGTAAATTGGCTTAAAGGCACACACCAATGCCCCATTAACCTTAATGGGCTGCACCACCACACCCCACATTAGAAGAGGCTGCTAGGGGGGCTGTGCCTTCTGAGTCCCGTGGGGCAGAAGCCAGAAAACAACTGGGAGGCACGCAACAGAGCTCTCTGACAGACGAGGCTACAAATCCCAGGATTCTGTAGGACAGAGTCATGGCAGTTGAAGCATTGTCAAACTGCTTTAATTCTGCAATGTGGATGCACCCTTAGTTGGAATTAGTAATTTGATTTAGGGCTTTAAATAGATGACTCGTAAAAAGCTGGGGTGGAAAGTCCACTAGAAGGCCATCATATCCACCCCTCTGGCGCCAGGCCCAAGTCCACCCACTTGTAGGAAAATTGTAAACAGACTGTCTGACCCAGAGAGCAGAGACAATCAGAAGGAATTGCACCAAGCCAAGCTACAATTGACAATTGGTTAAGCAGGCACTGAACTTTTCTCAAGTGTCTTCTTTCATACTCTAAATCTTTTGCATCGCTGCACTCTGGTTATGTAATACAAGACTGTGTTAAACAAATAAGGATATTTTGTTTAAGTTGCATTGCTACAGAATTGTTATTAAAAACAAGCATTCATAACAGTATTTCCAACCCAAATATAATAAAGTTCTTATTAAAGTGCATATTTTCCCCTTTTTATAAATTTACTTAAACTTTATCTCAGTTTTAGTTGCAAAAGCATGTGTGTAAATAGGATTTTCAGCCTCAAATATGATAACAGAATCATTAGACAACATTTCTGTATGTAAAGCATACTATATCTGAGTTACTAAATATAATCTATGTGTGTGTAAGCATTTTACCTGGGGCTATTCCATAGATTTCTTCAGCTATCCTGGCAGCCTCTTTCCTGTTCCCTTTCACAATATAGAAATGGGTTAGTAATGCCAAAGAGATTTTGATTAAGAGTTTGAAACAAAACAAAGCAAAAATGGCAAAATAAATGTTATTGAAAGCATAGAGTATCGTACTGCCCTCCATTTTGGTTTGCCCTTTGTGTAAGTTCACACATCTGCTAAGTTACAGTTCACTATTATTGGTATCATATGACATCTATTTTGAACCTTCGAGCAGTTTATGTTCCTCAGTTGCCAAAAATACACCCTGTTTTTTTTTTAATCACAGGCAAGCTATTGATATCAAATAACAATGCTTAGGATTAAAAACACTGAATGTTTTTCTGTGCCTGAATTAAATAACACAGCCTGTGCAAAAGTAACATAAAAGATGGCAGGGAACACATAAGGGAAATCTACCAGACAAATAATAAAAAACAAATTAACTGCAAGTTTTTTAAAAATGGCACAAGAAGTTTAGGTATTCAGTTTAGGTATGTATTATATCTCAACTTGGCTGAAATCTCCGTATCTTTTTAATAGCCACATTGACTTTTGCAACCCAAACTATACAGGTCAAGTCTCCCTTATCCAAAATGCTTGAGACCAGAAGTGTTGTGGATTTTGGACTTTTAAAAAATTTTTTAGAATACCTGTAATAGCATAGACACACATAATGAGATATCTTGGAGATGGGACCCTGAGTCTAAGCCCAACATTTGTTTATGTTTCATATACACCTTATACACATAGCCTGAAGGTAATTTTATATATTATTTTTGATAATTTTGTGCATGAAACAAAGTTTGTGCACACTGATCCATTAGAAAGCAAAGGTATCACTATCTAAGCCACCCATGAAAAAAGTTTTCGTCTTTGGAGTATTTCGGATTTTAGAATTCGAAATCAGTATTTTGATCTTAAATCTTTAGAAATACCATTCATTGGCCATGGGGTATAGCATCATCTATGTAAAATCTTAATCATATGCTCCTTAATATATGCTGAGACAGAATGCAGGAGACTCATTCCATATTTGTTTTGACATTTGCTAACTTTACATTCATCTCTCAAACTATTTTAGTACCTCTATGACAACTGTGAGTGGAATTGATCAGCAAGTCATAAATTTTAGATGTTACTCCTTTAACACTATTTATTTAATAGTAAGATCCTCGAAGGAGTTTATTGCTTTTGTGCCACATACCCCAACAGATGTATTAGAGATGAAATGGGTCACCCAGAAAGTCTGAAGCCACTGAACTGAAACCACTGAACTGATATACCTTCTAATTTGTTGCAAGTTTGTAACTTAGATCTAGGTTCTGATCCTATATATAAATCCATAATCTATATAAGTGATTTACTTTCCATTCCCTACACTATGTTCATTTCTCTGGACTATAAAAAAATGGGTGGCTCAAAAAGGGAATAATTGGTGACAGTAAAAAGATGAAACATTTTGTTCACATCTTCCAAATTTTAGAGTAGTTCCTCAAAAAAGGATTCTCAAATTAGATAAATACATTATTGTTAATAGGCAGAAATGGAATACCCTCTAACCTATTTAGGTTAGTCTTGCTTACCTCTCAACAAAACCATGTTTTGGATGAATCATCCCTTAGCTTTATAATCAGCTGGTGTATTTGAAAGGCTGTTTAATAGTATGCCAAATTTAGAATCTCCAAACCCCCATTTTGTTCCTTTAAAAATAAAGTGATTCTGACATAAAGATAGTTGAAGCTGGAGGGCCAAATTACACATGATAGTCAGGTGCATATTTGAATTTAACTACAGGTTTTAAGAAGTGCAGCTGACATGTTTAGGGGCAGCTTAATGATCAGAGAAGAGCTCGGGAAGAAATTTTACTTATATTATTATTATTATTATTATTTATTAACCTTTATTTATAAAGCGCTGTAAATTTTTATCTCCTCCACTTGGGGTGGAGGAGATAAAAAAAAGATTCTGCTTGATCTAAGGGGGTTATAGGATGGGAGAGAAGTGACATTATTGTCTGTAGCTCTCTTGTACCAGATGAGAAGCAGCAATGACAAACAAGAGGCCCAAAGATCTTAACTAATGGGGTCTAGGACCTCCAGGATAATTTGTCATTTCCCCTCAATTCCAAGACTTGTTACTAAATGGAATAAGGCCCTGGCAACACTAGGTGGAGCTACAGGAATATAATATTTTCCTGCAAAATCAATTGCATTGTGCCAGTTGAAAGTAAAGCTTTATTGGCTACTTACAGTTGTCTAGACCAATTTTCTTCAGATGGACATTAGTGAAAATGGTCAGTTAATTGCTCCAAGACTAAAAGGAGATTAGGCAATATATGATAATATGCTGTATTACTATAAAATACAACCTATTACCATTCTTGCATGAAAGCCATTTTCAAAATTGCTTTTGCCCACAATTTAGTTCATCATAAGAGACTCCTGTGGGGAGAAATATTACCATTTGGCTAAATGTCAGCCCACTTTATGAGGGAGGAAGACTTGGCTCTTTATTTGCACAGAGGTCATTTTACACTGTGGTAGCAGCAGAGCTGCGATTTAAAGTAAAAACTAACATCACAATTGACTTCTTTGTATGGGGAAATTCAAAAATGGATGAGTGAGTACTCCTCCAGGCAAGCAAGGGAAAGATGAACTGTAGTGTCCAAAGGTACACAGCATGATAATGAAGGCTGGAGGTCAGGAAAGATGCATGAACATGCAGAACACAAATGTCAGGAGACCTCATCTATTCACCACTGACAATCCATTTCAGCATGCTCAGCAGTTTCCTAAATGCAAGAAACATGATGTAGCATCCAGGTTGCTTGGTGAAATTCATCGATACTCAAATGTGCTGGAAATTCTAGGGTTCCATCACAATCTTTACTTCTTGAGAAGATAATTCATTTTCTAATGTTACAGCTTAGCACTAATTTGGTATATACTTAGCAAATTTTAAATCCCTGAAGCCTGAATATTAATGGTGTCTGTTTAAATTAAAAAGTAGGGTGTTAGAAAAAAAAATAGAGTACACACTTACCAAATAGTTCTGAGCATGAAGCTATTTAATTCCAAACAAAAGCAATAAGAAAATAGCCTAACAGAAATATTAAACAAGTGACTGAAATATGATAAAACTAAAAATACATATCCAGGGGTAGCCATGTTCACCATAAAGCAAATCCAATAACATCCAAACAATGATACCTCTATTGAGACAACCACAATGCAAAATATATATGTTGCTTTCAAAGCTCCACTGGCTTCTTCATCAGGCAGTGTTAAAAACCGGTGTTGAGGTAAAACTAGGGTTGCCATATCCCGCCTGTGGGCGGGACTTTCCTGGTTTTGGGCGGGTCCGCATGGTCCCGCCTCGGTTTGCCCCTGTCCCCAGGATTTCCCCCGCCCCTGGGCTTTGTTGCAAAGTCTGCAATAGCGGTGGTGGGGGAAAGAGAGAGATCTGTTTAGGCCTCTCTCCTTTGGCAGGGGGGGCTTCCCTCCCCTCTTTGGCTCTGTAGGAGCTGCAGGAGGGAAAGAAGCCTCGCCGAGGCCAGACTTCTTTCCCCGCCTGGGCTCCACTGCCGAGAACAGAGCCCAGGCTGGGAAAAAAGCCTTTCCTCTTCTTTCTCCTCATCTTCATCTTCCTCATCTTCTTCCTCCTCTCCTCCTCTTCCTCCCCTTCTTCTTCATCTTCTTCCTCCTCTCCTCCTCTTCCTCCCCTTCTTCTTCATCTTCTTCCTCCTCTTCTTCTTCTCCTCCTCTTCTTCCCCTCTTCCTCCCCTTCTTCTTCCTCTCTACTTCCTCTTCTTCTCCTCCTCCTCCCCTTCTTCCTCTTCTTCCCCCTCCTCCTCTTCTTCTCCTCCTCTTCTTCTTCCCCTCTTCCTCCCCTTCTTCTTCCTCTCTACTTCCTCTTCTTCTTCTTCCTCCTCTTTTCCCCCTCTTCCTCCTCCTCCTCTTCTTCTTCTTCTCTACTTCTTCTCCTCCTCCTCTTCTTCCTCCCCTTCTTCCTCCCCTTCTTCTTCTCCTCTTCCTCCTTCTCTGCTTCTTCCACTCTTCCTCCTCTTCTTCCCCTCCTCCTCCTCTTATTTTTATCTTATTTTTCCTATTGTTCTTTCTCCTTCTTTTCTTCTTTCTCCTTCGCCTTCATTTTTCTTCTCCCCCCTTCTTCCTCCTCTTTTGTTGTTGCTGCTGTTCTGTGAGCCTTCAACTCCTTTCCATCTTATGGCGACCTTGGTTATGGAATAAGCAACAGAAATATGTAATAACCTATGTTAAATAGATAACCTTGTTAAATGTTAAACCCAAAGGGATTGGTTATGCAATAAGCCTCTGAAATATGCAAGAAGCCATGTCAAATGCCCAAATGTGCTGTCGTGTATGTTTTGGAATTGGGGGGGGGGTGTTTGGCCAAAAAGGGAAGTATATTTCTGCCATCTGTCTAGGAATAATGCCAAAATGTCCTCCATTTTGATCATGCCTAAGAAACATGCATTTGTAGTAACATTTTATAAAAAATCATCGAATTGTTTCGTGTGTCCTCCATTTTAAAAATGTGTCCTACATTTGAAAATGTTATCCTACATTTGTCCCATTTTGGAGGTCCTGACTTATGGCAACCCTAGGTAAAACATGCCAATCCAGTCCTAGTATTTTGGGGGGGGGGGGGGGCTGTTTTACCTTTGTTGCAGGTAGAAACCTCAAATAATAATATGGCCAACACGGCAACTCCTGCATGTGTTTTGGATTTCAAGATATCGCATTATAGCCACAACAGGGGAATCCTAAAGAGAGAGCCAATGTACTAGGATCTTACTATCTGAGGTTACATTTTCTGGACTTTGAGAATCTCCCAGTAAGCACATGGCCAGAAGGAGGAGGTTACAGCCTGCAAGAAATACCCCTCCATATCATCTGAGAACAAAGACAGCAAAATGCAGGCCTATGGCTGACATCTTTATTTTCCCCCCCTCCTGTATGTTTTTTAACACCTTGCCTGATGAAGAAGCCAGTGGAGCTTTGAAAGCTTGCAACATGAATATTGTGCATTTTGGTATCATTGGCCTGGAACAGAAGAGCCAAATGTGCCGTGCTGGCACCAATTTTAGGGTTAGGGACTGCACACCAACCGCACGGTCCCTAACCCTAGCATGGCACGGCAGCATAGTAATGGTGGTATCCTGTCCATACGGGCACTGCCATTTTGACATAAGCGACGTGCAGAATCCGCACGTTGCTGCACATCGCTTACATAACGAATGCACCATTGGCGCACTCATTATGTCCGCCCAGCAGCACAAAAAGAACCCATTTTTTTCTGGGTTCTTTTTACGCCAGATGGACGCCACGCAGTCTGGCGACTACAGCATCCCTCTGGAGGGAAAAAGGCTGCTGGCAGGCCACCCTTTTGGGGAGGTCTGTCCCGTGGCATTGTTTGGATGTTATTGGATTTACTAAAAATACATACTTCATGGATTATTGTTTGTTTTTAATTGCCCTTGAGTCAGCTTCAGCTCATGGTGACCTTGTGGATGACCCCCAAGATCCCCTGTCTTCCACTGCTCTGCTTAGATCCTGTAAATTCAGGCACATGACATCCCTGATTGAGTCTATACATCTGATGTAGTCTTCCTCTCTTTCTATTACATTCTCCCTTTCATATCATTATTGTATTTTCCAATGAGTCGTGCCTTTTCATGATGTGGCCAAAGTATGATACTTCAGTTTAATCATCTTAGCTTCCAGGGAGAGTTCAGATTTGATCTGTTCAAGGACCCATTTGTTGTTCTTTTTCGCTGTCCATGGCATCTTCTCCAGCACCACATCTCAAATGACTTGATTTTCTTCTTATCCACATTCTTCACTGTCCAGCTCTGATCAATTCAACTTGGTTGAATTTGCGTAGGTCCTCCATGGTCATTATGTTTACTTTCTTTATGTTTAGCACCACCAAGCCTGCCTTTGCACTTTCTTCTTTGACCTTCCTTAGTAATTGTTCCAACCTTTCTAATGCTGTGACCCTTTAATACAGTTCCTCATGTTGTGGTGACCCCCAACCGATGGTCTCAGTTCCTAAGACCATCAGAAATATGTGTTTTCTGGTGATCTTAGGCGACCCCTGTGAAAGGGTCATTTGACCCCCAAAGGAGCACGACCCACAGGTTGAGAACTGCTGATCTAAGTCTATGATCTTTTCTGCTAATAGTATGGTGTCACCCACATAGCTTAGATTGTTGATATTCCTTCCTCCTATTTTCACTCCTCCTCCTTCAAAGTCTAAACCTGTTCATCATATGATATTTTCTGTGTATAAGCTGGACAAATAGCATGATAAAATGCAGCCTTGTCTGATTCTTTTGTCAACTGGGAACTGCTGCATTCTTTTTCTCCATATTCTGTTCTAACAGTTGCACATTGGCCTATGAAAAGATTTCTGATTAGGACTATAAGATGTAGTGTCACTCCCCTGTCTTTAGGAACATTCCATAGTTTTTTGTGATCTATGTACTCAAACACTTTGCTATAGTCTATAAGGCACATGCTGATTATTTTCTGGAATTCCTTGGTGCACTCCTTTAGCCATCATATGTTTGTAATGTGACCCCTAGTGCCTTTTCCTTTCCTGAGTCCAGTTTGCACCTCTGCAACATCTCTCTCCATGTATGATGGCTGGAGTCTGTTTGCAGACTTTTAAGTATATTTTTTGTTTGCATGGGGAATACATGCTATGGTCTTATAGTTGCTGCAGTCTTTTGTGTCTCCTTGTTTTGTGAATGGGGATGTATATCGATCATTTCCAGTCTGTTGGCCATTGCAATAATGATAATTAGCTGATGCAATCACCTGAATGCAGGCTGATACAATCTCATGCAATCATTGGGTGACAGGCAGCTAGGAAGGGTGGATTGTAACACTAACAGTTGATTGGTTTCCCAAATGACCTCATATAAATCTCACTGCTCATTGGAAAGGAACTTTATTGTTGAAATTAATGGGAACCAGAGTTTGTATAATTACTTTTTGAAGGAACTTCCCAAGGGCTATGTGCCAAAAACATTTTTAAAGGACAATGGGGTGATAAAATGTAGTAAGAACGGAGCTGCTTCTCAAAGAGTTGTGCTCACTCCATTTTTATTACTTTGATAGGTGATGCTTCTCCACTCTTCTGTCCAGTACAAGGAACATAGCTATTTCATGCACTATGGAAAACAATACCAAGATGTTTGGGAGATCTTTTTTCTGTTAGTATGCTCTTTCTGAAGAAAGAAACAAGACTTTGCATATTATTGTTTGTAAAATAAGACTGAAAAGAGCAGGTGTAAATCATAAGCTGAGAGCAAGCATGGTGTAGTGGTTGGAGCATTGGCTTATGACTCTGGAGACCAGGGTCTGAATCCCTGCTTGGCCATTGAAACCCTCTGAGTTGAGGTAGATAGGTTTAAATTGGAATTTTATTATGCTCAGGAGTTGGGAAATTATAGTACTGAAATGCATGCCTGAGACAGTGGTGGGACAGACAAGAGATAGTATATGATTACCTGTAATTTCATTAATATTAGTAGTTTGTTTGCATCCCATGTTCCAGATATTGTTTCTCAAAGCAACTGGTATCAATAGAGAAGGAGAAATAGTCCGCAGAAAATGGTTTAGTATAGTCAGTTGTATCCGCCTTGGGTCCCAAATTGGGAGAAAGATGGGATAAAAATGGAATAATAAATAAATAAATAAATACATAAATACATAAATACATAAATAAATAAATATCCATGGATTCTGCATCTGATTCAACCATCCATGGCTTGAAAATATTCCCTCTCCAAAACAATTCCAAAATACGAACTTTGATTTTGCCATTTTATATGTGGGACACCATATTACTCCACCATTGTACGTAATGGACCTTAAGCATTGATGGTTTTGGTATCCATGGAGGGTTCTGGAACCAACCCCCAGAGGACACCCAGGACTGACTGTATTTGGGTTATACAGTCGCCCCTCTTAATGCACGGATCTGAGATCCGTGGCCTTAAATATATGTGGAGGGGCAACCTCTGCTATTTGTACATGCGTATCCTTGCTGCGTGCATGGGGGCGCTCTCCATTAAAGCCTATGGGGCTTGAATAAGTGCGAGGCTCCATTTTTGCGGGGGGTCTGGAACAGATCCCCCGCAAAAATTGGGGGCCAGTTGTATAAGCCTCTGGCAGAGCTAAGATAGAATTTAGCAGACCTTCTCTGTCAAAAAGAGAAAAGTTATACAGTACTTGTTAGTACTATATATATGAAGAAAATGTTACAATAGCTGGAAAAATAAAGAGCATAAGCAATTACAAATTCTGTGTTGTATCATTTTAAATTGCCCAGTCATCCCTCATTAGCTATAGGGTGTATCCTTTTCCCTCTAACTCAAAACAGATTTTATTCTGCATCTCCTCCATTGATGTTTTCTCTGAATCCTAATGCGAGAGACTGGCAGTGAAACCAGATGACAGGGCATTATTTGTAGATGTCATTTGTCTCAACTAATGCTCAAAGTGGAAAGCATTTTGTAATGCATGGAGATGAACGTATGCTCACATTACCTTCCTGGCATTAATAAAGATTAATAGCCCACAGCCTGATTTGTGTACATTGATCTAAATAGGCCTGGTAGGCTCCATTCATGTTGTTTGTCAAGCCCTGCTTCTTATTAGTTGTTTTAAATAAGTGCAGCATCACCAATTTCACCAGGGTTGCTATTGATTTAGGATCCAAAACACATGAGGCTAAATGTGTTCAGGTAATGTCTACTTTTTAAAATGACTTTGATAAATGAAATTTAATTCTTCCCTGCCACCAATGAAAAATGCCCCTCTAAAGCTGCTATTCATCCTGGAAAGGGAAGCTGGGGAGTCTATTAGCATCAATGGGAGCTTCCTAGCTCAGACAGAATATTGTAGATATGCCACAGATGGTATATAGATCTATGTGACTATTTCTGTAGTGTCATAATGGGTAGTCTGGCCCTTAATGGGACTGTTGTATCCCAGAACAATATTGTTACACACATATGCTGGACTTCCAAGGGGGGGTGTGATTTGGGAATTCCAATATTCACAAGGATTTAGTTTTTCAGGTGTCTTTCAACAGAAGAGAGCCAGCATGTCATAGTCATTGCAATGTTGGACTACAGCTCTCAAGACCAGGGTTCAGTTCCCAGTTTAGCCATGACTTCTGTCAAATCACATACTTTCAACCTCAGGGGAAGTGAAGGGCAAACCTTCTCTGAACAAATTTTCCCAAGAAAGCCCATGATAGGTTCCCCTTAAAGTCCCCAAAAGTCGGAAATGACTCGAAGACACAGAACAGCAACAACAACCTAAATACATATGCATCTGCAGCAAGAATCTGTGACAAACTCCAACAAGATGATCAGATGTCCTCACCTCAAAGAAGGACAAGGCAGTGTAAAATGTAGGGTATTCAAGAAAAATGTAGGTCATTACCAAATAAAACGCAAAGGTAATTTCATGTTTCTTAGTCATGCTCAAAATGGAGGACATTTTGAAATTCCTCCTGGACAGAAGACTGAAATGTAGAGCATGACCTGGAAAAAGAGGACATCTGGTCATCCTGATTCCAACTCATCTGAAGCAGGCATCTCTTTACAAATGTACCTGTAGCAGGGAACCGTGACAGTCTTTCCACTATTTTAGAGAAAACTCTTTCACAGCTCTACTTGGGAGACTGCAGGATTTAAACCTAGTATATTCTGCATGTTTAGAGATGTAGTCCTAAAATATTAATTTCCTAAGAATTGAAGTTTAGGGTCTAGATTTACTAGTTTTATGGTACAAGTGTTTGTGTGTGCACGTATATGCCTTTCAGATGGCAAAGTGTTCTGATTCACTGATATAAAATGTGATCAAGCCGCATACTGCCTTTGGTACCTCCAGCTTATTCTACTTAGTGAGGCATCATCTATTTGATGTGTAATGCAGATCTTTCCTTTCTCTGTAAATAATGGCAATTATGACAGCAACAACAGACTTTATTTACACCCCACCTTTTCCCCAAGACTGGGACTCAAGGTAGTATCAAGAGGGATGAAGAAGCACTTCAGGATGAAGGTGGACTGCTATGTACCTGATCTCCATGCATTGATTGATTTCCTCTGCACAAAGCAATCCAATGCAAGAAAATCAAAGAGCACAATCCCATTTCCCTTCCCCTATGTTGATTGCATGCAGATACATTGATGAATATCCAGTAAGTAAATAGAAAACAGGTGTACATACATCAGTTAAGTAATGCATTACATGTATCCATGAAGCAGCTCATAGATGTAGAAATTCTTAATACAAGTTCTGAGCATTTAGGGGCGGTACAGACCACCGTGAAGGGGTGGCAGCAACCTCATACCATGGCCCCAATCCAGCCTCTGGAGAATGCAAAAAGGAGCTGCAAAATGCAGCTCCTTTTTGCGCCCTTCAAAGGGCACCATAATCACAGCCACATGGCTGTATGGCACCCCTTCGATGCTGTATCATTTGGATGCAGTAGTGGAGGTGCATCATGATGCTGTGTGCTGTCTAGAGTCAGGGCACCCTGGGGGGGGGCAGAGTTGGGTGTCAGTCGTCAAGACGCTGTGCCCCGACTCTGTCCCCAGGCTGGCACAAAGTGCTGGCCTGTACAGGGTCTTTGTCTTCTTGTTGTGTGCCTTCAAATCACTACCAATCTATGGCAACCCTAACATAAACCTATCACCAGGTTTCAGGAGCTGAGAATATGTGACTCACTCAAGGTCACCCAGTGGATTTTCTTGGCCAAATGGGAACTGAACCCTGATTTCCAGAGTCATAGTCCAGGGCTCAAACCACACGACTCTCTTACCACATTATTTAGTCTTATTTGTTTAAAAGGGGTGTGGTGGTACACAGGGAGCAGCTCTGCTAAGTACCAAAATTCCTTGTGTAATTTCATGTATATGAAATGGCAAAAATGCACTAAATTATATGTCTGACATTAACTTTTTTTCTTATCTAGGCTTCTGTTAGGAATTACACACGATGATCCATATTAATAATCAATGCCTTTATTTCCTATATACATTTTAAATATGTCACATCAGGTAGTAGTTCTACAATAAAACCAAATACTAAAAAAAGACAAACAGTAGATCAAATATTCAGTGCTGATTGCATTAGGGAAAGGAACTTCGGCAGATCTGAAAGTATTACCCTAAAGGCATATGCTCAGTGATATTTATGGGGTAAAAGGGCAGTAAAACAGGTTTCAACATTTCCAAGCTGCAGGGTGATTATTCTCTCTCTTTCAGTCATAACCTGTTTCTTTCCACACTACAATAATTTAAGTCCTTTTTAGGGACCTTTGACAGAATAAAGATAATTTCTGGCAGCAGAGGTCTGAGGCTAGATGACAATGTCTTTGCAGATCCACCTTATTCATGAATACACACTGGATTTTGTGTTTTTACCAGTAAAGTCAACCATATACCCATGATTAATATAGTGACAGGCAGCTACTTTGCAAAGCAGTGTGGTGTTTGATACAGGAAATAAAAGCACAGCTAAGGGTTTTCTTTGCTTTGGGACCCATAAGGGCTTCTTCCTCCTCTCAGGCAACGACAGTGCCTTGAACAAACCGGTCGTGCAGGTGGGCACATTCTGGACTGGAACGGGCATTTATCTTCACAACTGTTGATGACAAGAAATTAAGAGAAATGAAACTATAAGCATACAATGTGATCTGGGCAGGATTAAAGACCCTGCCTTTTATTGTTTGGGGGAAAATGTAACCTATATTCTGTCCATTTAGTCAGCTAGATTCTCACTGCTGTTTTGTGGTCTGGATTTGTGAATGATTCAACATATGTTTTTATATTGCAGTTCCTCCACCCTAAAAAATAAGTTTACCAAAAACAAGGGTTCCAGTTTTACTGGGGACAAGGCTTGGGTCCATTACACCTAAATACCTTTTCTTTCCATATACACAACTCATTCATTGAGATCTGTAAGGGACGCTTTCTTCTACATGTTTCACTGACAGAGGTGCATCTGCCTGTGATACTAGATAGGGCCTTCTTTGGAGCCATGGACACTGACATCAATAGGAGCTACAGGGGGTGAGGGCAGCATTGGTAATGCTCTAATTGGAGTGATGCCACTGCTCAGTGTGTGCAGAAAGGAGATGCTTGTTCAGTCACCATCAATGAGCAATGTGAGCCTCTCATTTGTCACCCACGGAACCTTAGTGGCCATGGACTCCTCTCCTTCCTCCACCTAACTTTTCTACCTGGATAGCACCCCTTCCAGATCTGGAAAAGGCTGCTGGGACAGTGGGAAAGGTAGGCAAAGGAAGGAGAGGCAGTGAAGAGGTAGGAATATATGGAGTTGCCACCACCATCCAACTCTTTGGAGGTTGCTGGGGTCCCAAAGAGACAGGCAATCTCTGTTGTTGGAAACTGGCTGTCCCATATGCTAGGTACGTCACTGACCATGGGATGCCTTCTGACCTTCTGTATCCTGGCTAAGAGTTTTGTTTCTTTTTCTGCTCTGATGAGAAAGTTTATCTTTGGCCTGCTGGACTGAAGAGCTGCTTGGCTCTCCCACATCCCAGGTTTTTAAAGCAGGGGTAGGAAAAGTTGGCCATCTATACCTTTCTGTCTGCAAATCAACCAGCCCACCAACCAATCAATCATAGCCAAGAGCAAGACTCAAGGAAACATAGTATAAAAAGAGGTGCACATAAAATCACATATAGCTACAAATATACAAAATGTTAAGGTTGAGAAAATTTTAAACTGTACAATTAGAAGCTAATAAACCATTAATGTAAAAGCATGGGCTAAAAGACAGCACAGCACAACATCAAAACAGGAAACCCATTAAATAAAACAATTAGTTGCATTTAGGCTCCACTGAAATCAGTGGGAGAAATTAGTTATGGTTTAAAATCTTATGTCCTATTGATTTTGGTGGAAGAAAATGCAACTAATCTTGTATGTGTCTTCATTCCTTAATCTCTCTGCCAGAAACTTCTCTAAAGAGCTCTTATCCTACCAGATATTTTAAATACCAATATCTTCCTACAGACCATTGTCCTGACTACTCTGTTTTTCCTTTTTTCTTTTCTTTTCTGTTTCTGTGTGTCTCCATCCTGTTACCATAATGCATACTCAAGGATGTTCTGTTTTCACTGACCCAACCACCTTGTAGTGTGGAAATTCATAAATGCATATACACAGAAAATACCAAGAGATGGACTAGGAGATGGATGAGCAGACTCTTCAGGCTCTACTTTGTTTTGAGTTGTTTGTTTGTTTGTTTGCTTGGGTTCTTTTACTGAAATGATGTGAACATATAAATTCTACAACAATCTTCCCCAACTTGGTGCCCTCCAGATGTGTTGGCTTGCAACTTCCAGCATTCACAGATAGCACATCACTGTTCCCTCCAACCCATCTCAAAGGTTCTAAGTTCTGGAAGGCTGTTCTGCAAAGAGAATACCCATTGAACAGCATCATTTGGCACATGGGTGGGTTGGGATCTCTTTTGTTCCATAGGCTGGGTTCAATTTTAAGTAAGTTCTCAAGGATCATGGGTAGGCAGAGCCAAAAGAGGAAAGGCAGGAGCAAGAATTGCAACATATTTCAATTGAAAGTTCATGCTGCCAGTAACTGAGTCTTAGGACATGTATTTCAAAGTCTTAGAATGGAAATCTGGGAAATCTTTATCATACAATAATGTTATAGAAAAGCGGGAACTGGGTGAGTCTCCCTTATTGGGAACCCAAAATATCACAAAATTCAAAAATGTCCACATGGGATGGCTAAGATAGCAGCACCTTTACTTTCTGATGGTTCAGTGTACACAAAATTTGTTTCATGCAGAAAATTATTAAAAAATATAGTATATAAAATTATCTTCTGGCTATGTGTATAAGGTATATATGAAATATACATGAATTTCATACTTGGACTTGGGTCCCATCTCCAAGAGATCACCGCATGTATATGGAAATATTCCAAAATAAAAAAAACCCAAAATCCAAAACACTTCTAGTCTGAAGCATTTCAGATAAGGGAGACTCACACTGTACAGCTGTTTGGGGAAGACTGAGAATCCAGGGGTTGGGGCAGATTTAACCTTAGGGCCTGAGGTTTCACATCCAATTTAACATGAAGTCCAGCTTGGAGAGAGAAATCGGTCAGGAACCACAGACATGGATCAAGCAGGCTGTTTTAGATTCAAATCCAGTGAAGAGCTTACCTGCATGTTTCTGCATTAAAGGTCTTGTGTTTCTGAAAGCAGCTTTCCTGGCTCTCTGTACACAAGTAACAGCTGCAGTTCTCTTTGTTCTGAAATAAATTTCCAGCGCACTTCCATTTACAGATACACTCACAGTTTTCCTCATCAAAGTCCATATTTGGTGCACACATCGCAAGTTCAGCGAGAGGAGGCAGTCCTGGCATAAAAGACACGTTTTTAAGGAGAGAAAGAATGTGAGAAAGATTTACAAGCTACTGGCTCCCCAACTCAAACAAAAGACCTTCTCAAAATGTTGGCAGTTCATCAGACTGGTAAAAGTCATAAAAATCAGATGTAAATCCAAGGTAATATCCTGCAATGCTTTTTATTAAAAAGTCTTGGATTTAATAGATAAAATGCCTAATCTATCCACAGGTTGATAAACAGGTTGATCTATGGCCTATCCAATGGAATAAGATTTGAATTTTCAGCAATATATCGCTAAAACTGAGTATAAGTATTCTAAATACATAGTTATTATGAACGATGGAATTAATATTGTATATGCTATATTAATATTGTAGCAGAAATGAACTCAGAGTCTTAATAATAATTATAAAATTTGAAAGCCATGCATATTGGTTTATTTTGGTTGAACTCTAAGAACTTCAGCATATCTAGTGGGAATTTAGAGTCTCTTTGAACAGACAGTTGCCTATGACATATCACAAATTCTGTTTTAGCCACCTCTGTCTCAAAGGAATTTTGTTTTCTATTTTGGGGGGGGGGGGATGAGGGCATTGCCTTCCCAAATAAGAATTTTGCCCCTACAGAATGAATTTTTTCTACAGTGCCCAGATTTTTAGCATTGAAGTAACTTAAAACTTTAATTGAGCATTTAGAAATAGAAAAAAAGGAGAAGGCAAAGTTGTCAAGGAAATGCAAACATAGCCAAAATTGTGCTCTAGGTGTGCATGATTGTCAATATCTCAGTCTCTGTAGTCCTAGAAATTTAGGAAGAGTAGGAAAATTTCATTTTGGGGAAAGAATTCTTATTTGTGGAGCCATGTCTCCTTTACAGCTACAGCCCTGATAGGAGCCCTGGTGGCGCAGTGGTTAAATGCCTGTACTGCAGCCATTCACTCGAAACCACAAGGTTGTGAGTTCAAGACCAGCAAAAGGCTCAAGCTCGACTCAGGCTTGCATCCTTCCGAGGTTGCTAAAATGAGTACCCAGACTGTTGGGGGCAAATTAGCTTACTTGCTGTTCACCGCTATGATCTTTGGAATAGCAGTATATAAATAAAACAAATTATTATTATTATTATTATTATTATTATACTATTCAAGAAAGGAAAGCTCCAAACACTCTCAGACGTCTGCTACTAACATAATACAGGTCATGTAGTACTTGGATTGTGAACATCGCAACTCTCAGATTTCTCCAGCCTATATACTTATAATATTCCATTCTCTTTTCCAGGCACTGCACACAGTACTTGCTTGATATAAGAAAGACCAGCCATAAGAATCACAGTCTATGGTCAATGATTTTATTTTGTCATTTTGTGAAACACGTGCTAGGAATGTAGTGTGTACCTTCCCTTCTTCCAGGATGGTCTTCGTCGACAACACATTCACATCTACTGCTATCCCAAATCCATCCTTCATGACACAGTTTGTTTATATGGGGGCAGCTGGATGAAAACAAAATACAAAGCAAATGTTTTAAGAACAGAATGAGAACATAGATCATCACATAAATATAAATCTGGTCCGTGAGATCCAGGTACCCCCCCCCCAATGCTTGTGTATTCTGTGGATGGGCATCAACAGAAATATTACCAGAAGGGGGCAAAGATGCACCATGAGATGTGATTGCATTTTCTTCAGAAATCAGCACCAGTACAACACACCTGTGCATTTTCCTTGTGAGTGTGCTCTCTTGGTTAAAGTCACACTCTCCCAACCTTAGAGTAAGGCAATGGCAAACTTCCTCTGAAAAAATCTTTTTATTCAGAGGAAGTTTATCAAGAAGTCACCATTAGTCAGAGTCGACGTCAAGGCACAAGCTCTGGCAATTTCTGTACTCACACAGCTTCTGAACATTCCTAACTTTAGGATCATTTGACAAGAAACCTCATTACCATCAAAGGAACAATTCGGGGAATAACATTTGCTAAGTCATCAAACTAGGGCCTCCAACTACATTCCTGCAGCCTGCTGTTTCTTAACTTATCACAGCTGCCTTGTCAATTTTGACTTTCATAAATATTGAAGATGCCATGGTAATTAAACACTGCTGCTAGAAGTAGTTCTCTCCTTATACTGTATTATGAAACATTTTCCCAGGCAGTAATTGATCTTTCTTTAGAAATGAGAAGTGCATACTTTTATCTATAAACTATGAAAGCATTAATCTTACAGTTGCAGAAAAATCTGATGGTTAATTATGCTTTCTTTCTTTAAGGTAGGGTAATAAAAAGAGGGGGAAATTTACTGTCTCTTACCGATCTACCTCTGGATCCTGGACAGACCTTCGTATAACAGTATATGATTGGCGCTGAACATTTGTTAGACACTTACATCCTGTGTGGTTTGCAATTTTAACTTGGATTGGGTCTGGAACATTCGTTAAAGGCACAGAAATCTCAAAAAGCTGTAAAGATGAAAAATAATACTTTAAAACTACTGTGACTATAATTAATTCCACTATTAGATAGTCTCCTCCGATACTTTTCCTGGTCAGTAAAGTAAAAACTGGGCACTGTTGCTCATATTCAGAGTGAATATTCATTTTGTCTATGAGTATAGTTTTACAATTGAGTATTAGGAACACCAACAATCTAAGATACGCAGATGACACCATACCTCTAGTGGGTGACAACATAGACTTGGAACAATTACTAAGGAAGGTCAAAGAAGAATGTGCAAAGGCAGGATTACTGAAGAACATTAAAAACAAAAAACAAAGAGGATCTTCACAAATTCAGCCTAGAGAATGAGGACATCTAAATAAAAATTTCTCATACCTTGGATCAGACACTGACCAGAACAGATAGTACAGTTCAAGAAATCAGAAGACTAGGAATGGGAAGGGCAGCCATGAAAGAACTAGAGAAGATCCTAAAGAATAAACATATACAACTAAGCACTAAAATTAGGATTGTCCAATCCACTGTATTCCCAATCACCATCCATGGATCAGGGACGTAGTCGGGGGGGGGGGGGTTGGGGGGATGGCCCCCCCCTTCAGGCTTGGAACTTTCAGCTCCTTCCTCCCCCTCCTCCTCCCTCCATCAAAGCACGGAGGACTCAGATGGAGAGGGAAAAGGGAAAGACAAAAGTTGCAGGAGCAGGACGTAGCTAGGATTTTAGGAAGGGGGGGGGGTCCAGACTAAGTGCCACCATTATAATGGGCTTGAGTGGGCAGCGCAGCAGCACACACCATCATTTTTCTAATGGAAGGGGGGGGGTCCGGACCCCAGATCCCCCCCCGGCTACATCCCTGCAGGGAGGGAGCAGGGAGGCTCAGAGAGAGGGGGGAGGGGAGGGGGAGTGGGAGTGGATGGGGGTCCCTCCCTGTGACTTCTTATCCTTTCTTTTCCTCTCCATCCAAGTCCTTCCACTCCTTCTTCTCCTCCTCCTCCCCTGTGCTTTTGCCAGAATAAAAGTCTCCCTTCCTGGGGGAGGAGGAGGAAGAAGAAGGGAAGGAAGACAGGAAGGAAGGGAAAAAAGGAAGGAAGAATGATAGGAAGGGAGGGAGAACTGAAGAAAAGAAGGAAAAGAAAGGAAAGAAGAGGAAGGGGAGAAAGGAAGAAAGAAAAAGGAAGGAAGGAAGGAAGGAAGGAAGGAAGGAAGGAAGGAAAGAAGTTTCTAAAAGGAAATATAAAAGAAAGAAAAGGTGACTTCTGACTTTCCTTTCAGCAGTTATATCCATATACAATATATGATGATGATGATGATGATGATGATGGATGATGATGATGATGATGATGATGATGATGATGATAATTTATCAACTACAGCTGGAGTCTCCCTTACCCAAAATGCTGAGGACTAGATGTATTTTGGATTTTGGAGTTTTTCAGAGTTTGGTATATTTATATATGTCTAATGGGGTATTTTGGAGATGGGACCCAAGTCCAGCCGTTAAAGCCATTTATGTTTCATATGCATCTCATAGACATAGGCTGAAGGTAATTTAATACACAATATTTTAAAAATAATGTTGTGCTTCTGTACACTGAGCTGTCAGCGAAATCCTGAGACCACTATTCCTTGTATAATTCAATAATTCAGTAATTTATCTAAGCCTTCAGGATCCCCAATTTTCCTTGAGTTGGGGTCAGACCAGATGCTCTCATGGTCAGTTTTGGATTTTGGAATAATTCAGATGTCAGAAGTCCAGAGAAAGGAGACTCGGACTCTACTCTGTACATTTCTTTTGATAATGAACTCATGTTTTCAAAAACAGTCATTTGTGGATTTTTGCAACAACAAAAAAGAGGAGGGTCTGTGATCAAAAAAGCAAGACACTTCCATCAAGCCTTGTTTTTTCTCTTTTTTAAAAGACAAATGAAATAAAATACAGTTAGCTGGCCCCTTTTCAGCATGTCAATGGGGATGCTTTGACTGAGAGTTCCTGCATGGCAGAATGGGGTTGGACAGGATGGCCCTTGGGGGTCTCTTCCGACTCTATGAACTTTATCACATGGGGTTTAAATCGTTACCCAGCATGTTCTAACGGGGGGGCGCGGGGGCGCGCACGGAACGCGATGAGCACGGGATGGGGCCCAGAGCGCGACTTTACCGCACGGGGGAATGCCGCCGCCGCTGCGCGTTTCCATCGCGTTCCAATTCGGTTCCAGAGGGTGCCATTTCTGGGGATGCTTTAGTTCCCAGAAATGGCGCCCTCTGGAACAGAACTGGAACGCGATGGGAACATGCGGCGGCGGCGTTCCCCCGTGCGGTAAAGTCGTGTTCTGGGCCCCATCCCATGCTCATCGCGTTCCATGCGCGCCCCCCGCACGCCCCTGTTAAAACGCGCTGGGGAACATTTTAAACCCCATGCGATAAAGCTCTATGATTCTATGATTAATTAATTAATATACGGAATCAGTCTCAGTGGGTTGCCAACGAAAGGTCGGCTGCAAAGGTCTGGGCCTCTCTGCCCTCCTGCCTTGTAAGCAAAGTCCATTGGAAGACCTCTGGGTTTTACTTTGCAAAGAGTTTTTATTTTCTTTATTTTTGCCTTTTTAAAGGAGTTTCCCCCAAATTCTGCCAGATGATGAATCGGGGCTGTTGAGTCCTATGGCCCTGCTCCAGGCAATGCTAGACTGCAGCACCATCATCCAGCAGCACTACAGACTGCTGGGAACTGCAGTCTAATAAGGCTGCACACTGCAGAAATAATCCAGTTCGACACCACTTTAATGCTATGGAAAATCCTGGGATTTGTAGTATGTTGTGGCACCAGAGCTCTCTGACAAAGAATGCTAAATGTCTCACAAAACTACAATACCCAGATATTGTTGTTGTTGTTATTATTATTATTTTCTTATATTCCGCATTTCTCCCAATATACGGACTCAAGTTGGTGATTTTCCATAGCATTAATCTAAAGTATGTCTTTCTACAATGTAGATGGACATCGCCATTACATAATTTGTTGGGGATGCTTCGATTTGGATTTCCTGCATGGCAGAATGGGGTTGGACTGGATCAGGGCCCTTCTTGGGGTCTCTTCCAACTCTAGGATTCCATGATTCTATAGCACTCTGATACGACTGTGATTTTAATTGTTTTTAAATGTATAAAGTTTTAAAGTTATAAAGTCTTATAATGCAGTCCATGCACTGATGGACTATTGCACTATAATTTTTTATTGATTGATTTTATATCCTGCCTTTCTCCCAAAATAGGATTCTCTTAAAGGGGTTTGTTTTTTACAAAAAGAAAGGGACATATAGTGTCTTGGAATTTAAAATTAT